>NC_079219.1:60762135-60767135 GCF_029633865.1 Lampris incognitus
GGGGAGCGGTGTTGTTGTCTTTGTGTTGCACTGCTGTGGGCTGGGGAGCGGTGTTGTTGTCTTTGTGTTGCACTGCTGTGGGCTGGGGAGCGGTGTTGTTGTCTTTGTGTTGCACTGCTGTGGGCTGGGGAACGGTGTTGTTGTCTTTGTGTTGCACTGCTGTGCACTGGGGAACGGTGTTGTTGTCTTTGTGTTGCGCTGCTGTGCGCTGGGGAGCGGTGTTGTTGTCTTTGTGTTGCACTGCTGTGGGCTGGGGAACGGTGTTGTTGTCTTTGTGTTGCACTGCTGTGGGCTGGGGAGCGGTGTTGTTGTCTTTGTGTTGCACTGCTGTGCACTGGGGAACGGTGTTGTTGTCTTTGTGTTGCACTGCTGTGGGCTGGGGAACGGTGTTGTTGTCTTTGTGTTGCACTGCTGTGCGCTGGGGAACGGTGTTGTTGTCTTTGTGTTGCGCTGCTGTGGGCTGGGGAACGGTGTTGTTGTCTTTGTGTTGCGCTGCTGTGGGCTGGGGAACGGTGTTGTTGTCTTTGTGTTGCGCTGCTGTGGGCTGGGGAGCGGTGTTGTTGTCTTTGTGTTGCACTGCTGTGGGCTGGGGAGCGGTGTTGTTGTCTTTGTGTTGCACTGCTGTGCGCTGGGGAAGGATGTTGTTGTCTTTGTGTTGCACTGCTGTGGGCTGGGGAGCGGTGTTGTTGTCTTTGTGTTGCACTGCTGTGCGCTGGGGAATGGTGTTGTTGTCTTTGTGTTGCACTGCTGTGGGCTGGGGAGCGGTGTTGTTGTCTTTGTGTTGCACTGCTGTGGGCTGGGGAGCGGTGTTGTTGTCTTTGTGTTGCACTGCTGTGCGCTGGGGAAGGATGTTGTTGTCTTTGTGTTGCACTGCTGTGGGCTGGGGAGCGGTGTTGTTGTCTTTGTGTTGCACTGCTGTGCGCTGGGGAATGGTGTTGTTGTCTTTGTGTTGCACTGCTGTGGGCTGGGGAGCGGTGTTGTTGTCTTTGTGTTGCACTGCTGTGGGCTGGGGAGCGGTGTTGTTGTCTTTGTGTTGCACTGCTGTGCGCTGGGGAGCGGTGTTGTTGTCTTTGTGTTGCACTGCTGTGGGCTGGGGAGCGGTGTTGTTGTCTTTGTGTTGCACTGCTGTGGGCTGGGGAACGGTGTTGTTGTCTTTGTGTTGCACTGCTGTGGGCTGGGGAGCGGTGTTGTTGTCTTTGTGTTGCGCTGTTGTGCACTGGGGAACGGTGTTGTTGTCTTTGTGTTGCGCTGTTGTGCACTGGGGAGCGGTGTTGTTGTCTTTGTGTTGCGGTGTTGTTGTCTTTGTGTTGCACTGTTGTGCACTGGGGAGCGGTGTTGTTGTCTTTGTGTTGCACTGCTGTGGGCTGGGGAGCGGTGTTGTTGTCTTTGTGTTGCACTGCTGTGGGCTGGGGAGCGGTGTTGTTGTCTTTGTGTTGCACTGCTGTGGGCTGGGGAGCGGTGTTGTTGTCTTTGTGTTGCACTGCTGTGGGCTGGGGAACGGTGTTGTTGTCTTTGTGTTGCACTGCTGTGCGCTGGGGAATGGTGTTGTTGTCTTTGTGTTGCGCTGCTGTGGGCTGGGGAGCGGTGTTGTTGTCTTTGTGTTGCACTGCTGTGCGCTGGGGAACGGTGTTGTTGTCTTTGTGTTGCACTGCTGTGGGCTGGGGAGCGGTGTTGTTGTCTTTGTGTTGCACTGCTGTGGGCTGGGGAGCGGTGTTGTTGTCTTTGTGTTGCACTGCTGTGGGCTGGGGAGCGGTGTTGTTGTCTTTGTGTTGCACTGCTGTGGGCTGGGGAGCGGTGTTGTTGTCTTTGTGTTGCACTGCTGTGGGCTGGGGAGCGGTGTTGTTGTCTTTGTGTTGCACTGCTGTGGGCTGGGGAGCGGTGTTGTTGTCTTTGTGTTGCGCTGCTGTGGGCTGGGGAGCGGTGTTGTTGTCTTTGTGTTGCACTGCTGTGGGCTGGGGAACGGTGTTGTTGTCTTTGTGTTGCACTGCTGTGCGCTGGGGAACGGTGTTGTTGTCTTTGTGTTGCACTGCTGTGGGCTGGGGAGCGGTGTTGTTGTCTTTGTGTTGCACTGCTGTGGGCTGGGGAACGGTGTTGTTGTCTTTGTGTTGCACTGCTGTGGGCTGGGGAGCGGTGTTGTTGTCTTTGTGTTGCACTGCTGTGGGCTGGGGAGCGGTGTTGTTGTCTTTGTGTTGCACTGCTGTGGGCTGGGGAGCGGTGTTGTTGTCTTTGTGTTGCGCTGCTGTGCGCTGGGGAGCGGTGTTGTTGTCTTTGTGTTGCGCTGCTGTGGGCTGGGGAGCGGTGTTGTTGTCTTTGTGTTGCACTGCTGTGGGCTGGGGAACGGTGTTGTTGTCTTTGTGTTGCGCTGCTGTGGGCTGGGGAACGGTGTTGTTGTCTTTGTGTTGCACTGCTGTGGGCTGGGGAACGGTGTTGTTGTCTTTGTGTTGCACTGCTGTGGGCTGGGGAACGGTGTTGTTGTCTTTGTGTTGCGCTGCTGTGCGCTGGGGAGCGGTGTTGTTGTCTTTGTGTTGCACTGCTGTGGGCTGGGGAACGGTGTTGTTGTCTTTGTGTTGCACTGCTGTGGGCTGGGGAACGGTGTTGTTGTCTTTGTGTTGCGCTGCTGTGGGCTGGGGAACGGTGTTGTTGTCTTTGTGTTGCACTGCTGTGGGCTGGGGAACGGTGTTGTTGTCTTTGTGTTGCACTGCTGTGGGCTGGGGAACGGTGTTGTTGTCTTTGTGTTGCGCTGCTGTGCGCTGGGGAAGGATGTTGTTGTCTTTGTGTTGCACTGCTGTGGGCTGGGGAGCGGTGTTGTTGTCTTTGTGTTGCGCTGCTGTGCGCTGGGGAAGGATGTTGTTGTCTTTGTGTTGCACTGCTGTGGGCTGGGGAAGGTTGTGTCGTTTCCTCTCATGTGGAGGTTCATGTGGTTCATGTGCACAAGTGCACATGAGAGGAAACGACACATAAGGTGTTCCTGATTCTGGCTGTGCACATGAAACTGATCGTTGGTTTGGTCGGTTATGCGACTGAAGGGTGGGGATACAGTTAAGACTGAAGGGTGGGGACACAGTTAAGACTGAAGGGTGGAGACACAGTTAAGACTGAAGGGTGGGGACACAGTTAAGACTGAAGGGTGGGGACACAGTTAAGACTGAAGGGTGGGGACACAGTTAAGACTGAAGATGATGATGAAACATTTCTCTCAATATCGAAGAAGGTCGAATCAGTTCATCTGGACACAACGTTTACTGCCAGATAAGTTTCATCACTCAGCTAAGCGACCTCTTCATCTTGATGAAGACTGAAGATGAAGACTGAAGATGAAGACTGAGGATGAAGACTGAAGATGAAAACTGAAGATGAAGACTGAGGATGAAGACTGAAGATGAAGACTAAAGATGAAGACTGAAGATGAAGACTGAGGATGAAGACTGAGGATGAAGACTGAAGATGAAGACTGAGGATGAAGACTGAAGATGAAGACTGAAGATGAAGACTGAGGATGAAGACTGAAGATGAAGACTGAGGAGGAAGACTGAAGATGAAGACTGATGATGAAGACTGAGGATGAAGACTGAAGATGAAGACTGAGGATGAAGACTGAGGATGAAGACTAAAGATGAAGACTGAAGATGAAGACTGAGGATGAAGACTAAAGATGAAGACTGAGGATGAAGACTGAGGATGAAGACTGAGGATGAAGACTGAGGATGAAGACTAAAGATGAAGACTGAAGATGAAGACTGAAGATGAAGACTGAGGATGAAGACTGAGGATGAAAACTGAAGATGAAGACTGAAGATGAAGACCGAAGATGAAGACTGAGGATGAAGACTGAAGATGAAGACTGAAGATGAAGACTGAGGATGAAGACTGAAGATGAAGACTGAAGATGAAGACTGAGGATGAAGACTAAAGATGAAGACTGAAGATGAAGACTAAAGATGAAGACTGAGGATGAAGACTGAAGATGAAGACTGAGGATGAAGACTGAGGATGAAAACTGAAGCTGAAGACTGAAGATGAAGACCGAGGATGAAGACTGAGGATGAAGACTGAAGATGAAGACTGAAGATGAAGACTGAGGATGAAGACTGAGGATGAAGACTGAGGATGAAGACTGAAGATGAAGACTGAGGATGAAGACTGAGGATGAAGACTGAAGATGAAGACTGAAGATGAAGACTGAGGATGAAGAGGTCGCCTAGCTGAGTGATGAAACGTATCTGGCAGTAAACGTTGTGTCCAGATGAACTGATTCGACCTTCTTTGTGTGGCTTTGGTCTTGCCTTTAAAGGGTCTTGTGTGTTTGTGGTGGCCCTTGCATGTCCTGTGCCTTATTGTCCGCGTGCTCGACCACGGCCAGGTCGACGGTCATTCTGGTCTGGATGTGGTTCTCTACTTTCTAGCAGGTAAGTTTGAAATGTTTGCTGCTTTCACTTTGAAGAACACCCGAGACCTTGCGAGGTTTAAGCCTTCACCTTCCTTTCTGAGTGAACCTCCTTTTGTGGAGAGAGAGGAGAGAGAGGAGCTGCTCCGGGGGAAAGAGGTGATTCCCCAAATCTTTTCCGTGGCAGGTTTACAGCCCATGTGGCGTGGTGGGCTGATTGCAGGTCCAGGAGCAATCACTGGTCTATTTTTACTTGATCCTCTTGGTGGTGTGTCGCCGCTGACGCGTTGTTTGTTGGGCCTGTAGACGGGACTTGTTGTGTTGTCATGGACTGCATACTCTGGTGTGTGGATGATTCAGACATAGTTGGAGGGCGACTGGCGCAGGAGCAGCAGGCCGGTGGTGCCAGATGCCTCCATGCCTCCAGCTGTCTTCACGTGGCTGCTGTAGCCCTGACAGTCCTGTCTTGTTCAAGGTCATTTTAACTCCGCGGCGATTCTCTGAATGAGAGGACCGGCAGGATCACTTAAAATCCCCTCATCGACCAGGTCAAAGGTCAGAGCTCCGGCATTCTGATCATAAATACCACCTGAAGTAATACTTGGGGTAGTATTGG
>NC_079219.1:60772135-60927135 GCF_029633865.1 Lampris incognitus
CACTGTATTGGTTATAAGGGTGGGGACACCTGCAGTCACTGTATTGTTTATAAGGGTGGGGTACCTGCAGTCACTGTATTGGTTATAAGGGTGGGGACACCTGCAGTCACTGTATTGTGTATAAGGGTGGGGATACCTGCAGTCACTGTATTGGTTATAAGGGTGGGGGTACCTGCAGTCACTGTATTGGTTATAAGGGTGGGGACACCTGCAGTCACTGTATTGGTTATAAGGGTGGGGTACCTGCAGTCACTGTATTGGTTATAAGGGTGGGGTACCTGCAGTCACTGTATTGGTTATAAGGGTGGGGGTACCTGCAGTCATTGTGTTGGTTATAAGGGTGGGGGTACCTGCAGTCACTGTATTGTTTATAAGGGTGGGGTGCCTGCAGTCACTGTATTGGTTATAAGGGTGGGGTACCTGCACTCACTGTGTTAGTTATAAGGGTGGGGTACCTGCAGTCACTGTATTGGTTATAAGGGTGGGGTACCTGCAGTCACTGTATTGGTTATAAGGGTGGGGACACCTGCAGTCACTGTGTTGTTTATAAGGGTGGGGACACCTGCAGTCACTGTATTGTTTATAAGGGTGGGGTACCTGCAGTCACTGTATTGTTTATAAGGGTGGGGTACCTGCAGTCACTGTATTGGTTATAAGGGTGGGGGTACCTGCAGTCACTGTATTGGTTATAAGGGTGGGGGTACCTGCAGTCACTGTATTGGTTATAAGGGTGGGGGTACCTGCAGTCATTGTGTTGGTTATAAGGGTGGGGGTACCTGCAGTCACTGTATTGTTTATAAGGGTGGGGTACCTGCAGTCACTGTATTGGTTATAAGGGTGGGGTACCTGCAGTCACTGTATTGGTTATAAGGGTGGGGTACCTGCAGTCACTGTGTTGGTTATAAGGGTGGGGGTACCTGCAGTCATTGTGTTGGTTATAAGGGTGGGGGTACCTGCAGTCACTGTATTGTTTATAAGGGTGGGGTACCTGCAGTCACTGTATTGGTTATAAGGGTGGGGTACCTGCAGTCACTGTATTGGTTATAAGGGTGGGGTACCTGCAGTCACTGTATTGGTTATAAGGGTGGGGTACCTGCAGTCACTGTATTGTTTATAAGGGTGGGGTACCTGCAGTCACTGTATTGGTTATAAGGGTGGGGTACCTGCAGTCACTGTATTGTTTATAAGGGTGGGGTACCTGCAGTCACTGTATTGGTTATAAGGGTGGGGTACCTGCAGTCACTGTATTGGTTATAAGGGTGGGGACACCTGCAGTCACTGTGTTGGTTATAAGGGTGGGGGTACCTGCAGTCAGGTGGGACTGAAGAGGTCACTCAGATGATGATGGGACGTTCCTGTCAGCAGACGTTGTGTCCAGGTGAAGTTCCTCCCCTTCTGTGTCTTCAGGAAGTGGGAGGGTAGAACTGGTCTGTCCCCCAGAGGACGTGGACAGGGTTTCTGCAGAGTGTCACCTTCACTTGAAGACACTGAGGAACTGTTGCCATCACAGCACCTGTGCTCTTGTGCCGGTGTGTAAATACCCTGCACATGGAGCTCATGTTGGCTGTCTAGAGACTGTGTGTCGGTCTTTGTGTGTCTTATGTGTGTCTACGTTTCAGTACAAGCGGTGATTTTCCACAGAGAGCAGGAGAACAAACAGGAAATCAGAATTTGCCAGCTCTCTGGCCTCCTCTCCTGCACTTTCCTTCCTCTTTTACTTTCATTCAGTGTCCTGTGGTCCCTCACTGGACAGCGAGGAGCCGAACGGCCCGCCTCTAAAATAGCCGCCATTGTTCAGTAAACTGAGTAATGAATGGTGGAGTGGGTGGGTGAGGGGTGGAGGGGGGTGTTGGGTGAGAGCGGAGGTGAAGCGAGACGAGGAGGAGGGGAGGTCACTCATTGTTCCCTGTTTTCCTGCTCGTTTGTCCTGTGGGATGGTCATTTACCGCCGAGGGCCCGGGGCCCCGTGCTGCTTTGTCTGCCTACTGGCTGTGAGGTCAGGCGAGGCTGGGACACCGCCAGGCGTAGGTAGGCCTCACAGCGTGCACACACACACACACACACACACACACACACACACACACACACACACACACACACACACACACACACAGGTTGTGCAGACGTTGTGCGGGCAGCACTGCAGCTCTTCTCTGCATGCTGTGGAGGGACACACGTGTGTTGCGCTGTCGGTAAATCCGATGCGGCCTGGCGAGAAGCTGCGTGTACTGACTGCTGCCCAAGTCTCACACGAGGAAGGTTTGGGACATTCCGAAGGCCACCCTCTTCTTCACTAGCAAGAACAACGCTGAAGCAGTGATTTAGACAAGTCCACTTGTAGGCGGTCCAAACTTTTTCCTTTACCACATTTTGTTTGTGTGTGTAACTGTTGAAATGTTTTTAAGTGATTTTTAGATGTTAAGAAGAAGCAACAACGTGTGTGAAACTAATTTCTCCACAACCACTTGACCTGTTAACAAAGTCCATAACCAGCAAGTAGTGATGCGTTGAAAAAGTTGAGACAAAGTGCGTTAGATGAACATTAAATGGACATGAACATGACAGACACACAACCTCCGTCTGCTGCGGCTTTATTTGCAGACCATACATGTTTTGTGCTGAATCTTGAACCATGCATTAGTTTGGAAGCGGGGTTTATAATACTGGATGAACCCTGATCCAAAACATAAAACCTCAAGAGCACAGTCAAAGCAACCAAGACCAGAAAGCATCAGACAAGACGACACGGAAGAACTGGTTCATCTGCAGTTTATTTGAAGTGAGAAGGTACCAAGTCACACCAAGGCTTGATGGAGGAAACTGGACTGCAAAGAAATGACATCACTTTCCACCCTACAGAACAAGCAACTATCAAAATGACATGAGAAAGAGCTACAGGTTTCTGTTACCCTCATTTATCATCAGCAAAAACCTTTTCAAACCATTTTCTACATTTAAATCATTTAGATTTCTACCTTTAAATCATGCACTCATACGTTAATCCACCGCAGTCCAGTGAAACGAGCTACGTCACTTTTAGAGTAATTATCATTCTGATACAACTGAACAGCAGCTCCTACAGCCAGTGCTGCCCTTCACTGCACACTGATCCCAGCAGCTGCCACATTCACACACGGCTGCAAACCAACAGCTCAACGCTTTGACCTTCATTCTGCCCCATGCAGCGATTCTGACCTTCTCCATAACCTGCACCCTGCAGCCAGAAGAGCTGACGGGGAGACATCATGATGAGGCAAGCGACACTGTCAGTGACACAGGCCAGCTTTAGCACACAGGCCAGCGCTCAGTGTCCATGGGTAGAATAAGTCTCACAATATGTGCACCAAGGCACAACTTTGGTTTTCATAACAGCAGTGCCGACGTACTAAACAGCCAAAACGTTCTCCTCAGAAACACTAATGATGTCTGTAACTGTCTTTTCTGTCACGCTATCTGCTAATCAGTGATTACTTTTTTGCAGCGATTCCTCCCCAGGTGACCAGGATTCCCCTTCATCTTCAGAACCCTCAGAATGGACCAGCTCCTTCACGTCTGACCTCTGTTCCTCTTCCGTAGCCACCAGCTTCTCCTCGCAGACTACGGCTTTTGATGAGTCAAACGCCTTTCTAGACTTCCCATTGGCTGCAAACTGTTTTCCCAGTTTCCCGAAAACGAGGTTTTCACCAGAGGTCAGATTCTGATTGGCTCTCTCAGCCGCGTCATTGTAGGGATCATCTGGTTGATAGGTGGCTCCTGTCAACTGGGTGGAGCCCCAGAAGTCCTCGTTTACACTGCTGAAGACATCATGAGGGCTCCTGTCTTCACAATTTGTTTTCAAAGATTCTGACGAGTCCTTTACTTGAAAGATGTCTGCTTTGGTCAGTATGCTGTCAGGGGACACCTCAGGAGAGCCCTCGTGTGTCTTGTGAATGCTGTGTTCGCCATGGAAAGGCCTTTCAGCAGCATCGGAACACATTTGATCACCTGACATCGGACCTCTGGTTTCTAAGTCTGTGCTTTGACTCTCCCATTTGACTGTTTGTAGAGCGTCAAGAGATGCTTGTGAATCAGCAGCCCCCTCCACAGAATGTTGTGGAGTAGAACTGGGTCCTTCCACAGATACAGCCTTCTGTCCTTTGTCCGAGAAAGCCACATGCATCATGTCATCCTGATCTTCTATGACATGAGCTGTCAACTGAGAGCAGCGGCTGACATTGGGTGACTCATCCACCGAGCTGTTGGATTCCTCTGCGTCTGAGTTGTTCACGTTGATCTGACTCCCAGGCCTGCTGCTGCTGAGGTCACTACAGATGGATCGATCTTCTGTCAGGTCAGTGTTAGTCAGCATTGACAGGTTGTGATTGTGTTCATAGTCTTCTTCCCTGTTGTCCATACCTTCGAAAGTTTTTTTCTCTTCATGCTGGACCTCCTCCTGAGCCAACAAATCAGTGTGAGGGATTTCTTCTAAAGGGATGCTGAAATGTGGCTGCTCAAAAGTTGTTTGAATACTTGTGGAGGACGGAAGGTTGTTATTAACTGCCACTTCTTGCTCTTCACTGTAAAACATGTCCTCCCTTTTTGTCTTGCCAAATTCTTGCTCTGTCATTTCCTTGTCAGTCTCAACCAGCAGATTTAGCAAATGCTCCCTCTCACCTGTCTGCTGCAGACCAAAGCATGCACTGTACGTGGCGGTGGATAAGCTTTCTAACTCTTGTTCCACAAGTCTGTCCACCATGTCCAACTCCTCATTGTAGTCTACATCCTTGATTTCCTCCCATTTGGTATGTTCCTCTGTTTTTTCATTAGAATGTCTGTCCATGACTTTCCTGTTCATTTCAACTTCCACAAGTTTTCCATCCGCTAGTGGACTCTGCAGACCTGGAGCCCTGCCATGGCTAGCATCAAGGTCCGCAGTGTGAGTATAGTCCAGGTCATACTCATCATCCAGTATTTCACCTCCAGCCTCCTCCCACAGGTCCTCCATGGTTCCAGATCTCTTTGACTTACTTTCACTCCAGTTGCCACTTCCTATTTCTCCAACCTTATGGTCTTCTTCACCTTCACTGGAGTTGCTTACGTCCACAAACGCCTGAGCGTTGGCATCCATCTCGTCACTCTTGTATCGAATCAGAGGCCGGGTGTCAGCTAGTGTGTTATCCTGAGCATAGCTGTCGCTTTCCAGCTCAGTCCGCCATGACACTGAGACGTTTTGAGAGTCTTCTTCGTCATTGTCTTCATCTTCTTTGTTTGAAAGACTCACATGCTGTTGGTTTGGAAAAGCTTTCTCTGGCTGTCCGTCTTTACGTAATGTAGTGTCCGTCAGTGAAGAAGTCAGGTTGCTATCATCGTACTGTGTGACTGAGGTGACATCTCTATTTCTTTCATGTTCCTTAGCCTCCTGTTCTCCTGCTGATATATCCTCCTCTGGTTCTATGTGTTGAGGTTTAATCTCATCAACTTTCTTATCTTTCTCCATATCAACCCTTCTTTCTATCACACTATCCCAAGTGTCCATCTCCTCTCCATCTGGGTACAACTTATCCTCAAACTCTTCCTCGTTTGTTCCTGCCATGGAATCCTCTTCTTGCTGGCTTGTTGCTGTTGCCTCAGTGTTTGAGATATTTTCCTGTTGGCTAAAGTTGGCTAGCTGGTTAAACACACTTTCCTCTGGCTCACATTCAGAAGCTGGGCTGCTTGTGCCAGGCTCAAATGTAGGTTCAAGAACTGCTTGGGTCTCTGAATCAGAGGTTTCTGCTTGTTTAATGTGTAGTGATGGTGTAAGTTCCTTCTCTGCCCATGGATCAAATTTCGCACATGGCTTACACAGCTCCTCCTTCTCAGCAGACACGTCAAACAGCACCATCTCACCATGCTCATCTGAAAAACCTGTGACATCCTTTGTCAATGGGACAGCAGACTCAACCTGATAACTAACAGTAGACTCCAAGACTTGGTCTTGCTCTTGCTCTTGCTCTTGAGAGCCAGCATGAGAAGTGCTCAAATCCTCTTCTCCTTCATCAACTTCCATGGTGGTTTCCTTTATGTGGGATCCATCCATAGATTCAACAGGAGTCACTTGCTCATTTGGGGGCGAGAGGGGCTCGGCGTAGTTGACCTCTTCGTGGACTTCCTGTGGTCTGAACTGTTCGACTGTACCATTCTGCAGGACTTTGGGGTAAGGTGTTTCCAAAGCTGCAGACTTTGTGATTTCTACAGTGTCTGTTTCAGTCAGATCATCTTTAGCTTTCTGAGAAACCTTGGTCACAGTGGGGAGTTTTTGATTCCAAATCGGTGTTGTGTTTTTAATGACCAGTTTGGGCCTGCTATTTACTCCACGGATAGATGAGAGAGGAGTGGTCAAGTGAGTAGTGGACAGCTGGGCCCGGTAGCTTTCCTTAAACCCTTGAGGACTGGAAACTGCATCTGTGGGAGACATGGTGAGAGTTCATGAACTGCAAATAAATCTAGCTACTGTAAAGGTAACCCCCCACTTGAGCCCTGAAGGCACTTGAGTTGATGTAACCTACATTTGTGGAGCTGAAATGACACTGTTTTGATTTGGGTTTTTTCTGGGAGGGGGGGTACAACACCAGATATTATCTAAGGTGTTCATAGCCTCCACAAAACTCTGGCTTGTATTTTACAGCATCCTCTGCTATCTTAACATGACAGAGATACTGCACACTGCCTCCCGAAGGCATCATTACAGTACATGTTTCAAAGGGGGGCAGACACTAATGGGGAGATATTGATCAATACTTCCTTTCCTCGTGGTCTAAGTTACAGGAAAGAGCAGCCATATGGCTCAATAACCTTTGGGGACCCTTTTAGGTGGCCTGCATTACCCAACCCGTGGCACCTCACTCAGCCCCACCTCCTCAAGAGCCCCCCCCCCCCACTTAGTCTAATGAGATTACAGACTGGGCCGAGACAAGCCTCTGCTTCATGCCGCTTTGTCATTCAGGACTTAAAGTCCCAAATGTGAGATGACACAGTTAGTGGCAGTGATTCCATCACCAGTAGAGCGGGTTGGGCTTTTCCAAACACGATAACGACAAAATCTCAATGAAAAGATGCACATTGATGTTTTATTCAACTTATTCACCGGTGATGGAGGTACTTCTGAACTTGTCCATCGGTGAGACGTCACACCTGAAGCTCTCGTTGTCCAGCAAAGCCCTACACAGAAACACAGAAGGACAAACAGCTCGTGTTCATTTAAAGTCATGCAGCTCTTCCCATCTACGAGGAAACAGTTTGGAAAACGTTTCCAGTTTCGGTACAGATTAATTTCAAAAGGTGGGATGCCAGAGTGACTCTGAAGGCAGTGTGTGGGAAGAGGAGGGAGATCTGTTGTCATGGAAATAAGGGCGTGGAACCACAATTGATGGACCATCTGCAGGGCAAGAAACTAGTCAATCAATTCCTGTTTGTCACACTGAGAATCTACATCCACGCGCACACGCACACGCACATACACACACACACACACACACACACACACACACACACACACACACCATGTCACCCTATACTAGTGGGGACCCCTCACTGACTACAGTCATTCCCTAGCCCTTAACCCTAAGCTTAACCAGCATGACTACATGCCTAACCTTAACCCTTACCCTGACCTCAGTGATAATTACAACATTAACCCTAAGCCCAAGTCCTGACCCCACAACAGACCCTTTTCCTCATGGGGACCCATAAGATGACCCCACAAGGTAGGTGGTTTCTTTGGTTTTTCTAACTTTCTAATGGGGACTAAATGTCCCCATTAGAAATCTGATCCCCCAAAATAGGTAGAAAAACAAACACACACACACACACACACACACACACACACACACACACACACACACACACACACACACACACACACACACACACACACACGACAGTTGACCGTATGATCCACCCATGCAGCACTAATCTGGTGCTGTTCTTCACAAGACGTGGATCACACCAGTAGTCCATCACACATTTAAAGTGTCGACACACACCAAGGGAAACACACCCACACCTCTGCTCCACTGGTTGGCTCACCAGAAACCTTCCACCAATCAAACCTGAGAAATACGGAGGGTTCACTTGGTTTACTGTTTTCCCCACAAATGACCCAAATTAGCGAACAAACCCCCAGAATGTGCTGAAGTTGTGTTGTCGGTGTAACTGTTTCAGATGGTGAAAACCTCATTTCCAAACAAACCTTTGTTTCTTTGTGTCAGATAAAAACCTCACTGCTTTGTCTACTGTGTAGAGCGTGTCTTTGGCGTCTGTCCTCCACGTTTCCCCCGCTGCCCCGCTCCTGTTACTCCTGTTACTCCTGTTACTGCAGACTCCCATGGCTCACAGACCGCTGGCTTGTTGCCGTGGGAACGAGGGTCAATACTTTGAGGAGGGGGGAGAAGGGGAAAGAAGATGCCAGAGCTCCATCCACAAGGGGTAAGTTACTCTGTCTGAAGATGGCAGACAGGACTTTCTTTCTTCGAGATGAGGCCCTTTAGTCTGGAGTCCACACGGCTCAGCTGGCTCACACGAAGGACGGCAGGGGCACGTGTGGTTTGAATGGGTTAAACCGGTCGTGTGAGTCGGTGTTGACAGGGTGCCAATGACAGCGTTACACCCAGCCAGTGTTACCCTCGTGCCGGATCTCACTAATATTCCCAGAAAATGGCTTGAGTTCCTGCTTGCGGAGAAGGCACGAGACTGTCGCTACACGGACATGCTGTGTGACTGGCTTCCCTCCTGTGCCCTGGCCTGGTGCTACAGAAACAGGAAGTCCAGTAGGTCAGAAAGGAAGTCTACCAAGCCAAGGATTCCCAGGTTAGACAGGGGAGGGGAATGGCTTTTTATGCAACCACACAAGCCGTATATCTTTGCACATACACACACTATAATAATAATAATAATAAATTAAACTTATTTAACGTTTTTTTAACACTCACAGTTGCTTTACACACATACATACATAGGCACAAACACACACACACACACACAATGTGTGTGTGTGTGTGTGTATGTTTGTAGAAATAGAAAATGGTACATCTATGCTGTGTGTTTTGGGAAAGAGGATTCAGAGCTTCGGGACATTTAAATATTGAATCTTTTAGGTTGTATCATTTCAATACCCTTTTTCTGGAAAATGGACATACTCTGTTTAGGATTTTTAAATTATCACATGAACATTTGATAAGAATCTTTCTCATTTCATCATCAGCCGCTTCTCCGGGGTGGGGTCACGGTAGCAGCAAGCTAAGTAGGACACTCCAGACGTCCCTCCCCAGCATCGCCCTCCAGCTCCTCCTGGGGGATCCCAAGGCGTTCCCAGGCCAGTCTGGACATGTAGTCCCTCCAGTGAGTTCTGGGTCTACCCCAGGGTCTCCTCCCAGTTGACCGTGCCCGGTAAACCTCCAAAGGAAGGCGCCCAGGAGGCATCCTAATCAGATGCCCGAACCACCTCAACTGGCTCCTTTCGACATGAAGGAGCAGCTGCTCTACTCCGAGCTCCCTCCAGATGTCCGAGCTCCTCACCCTATCTCTAAGGCTGAGCCCAGACACCCTACGGAGGAAACTCATTTCAGCCGCTTGTATCCACGATCTCACCCTTTCAGTCACTACCCAAAGCTCGTGACCATAGGTGAGGGCTGGAACCAAGATTGACTGGTAAATTGAGAGCTTTGCCTTCCGGCTCAGCTCCTTCTTCACCACAACGGTCTGGTACAACGTCCGCATTACTGCTGATGCTGCACCAATCCACCTGTCAATCTCCCGCTCCATCCTACCCTCACTCCTGAACAAGACCCCGAGATACTTGAACTCCTTCAATTGAGGCAACAACCCATCCCCAACCACGAGGGAGCAACCCACCATTTTCCGGTAGAGAACCATGGCCTCAGACTTGGAGGTGCTGACTCTCATCCCGGCCGTTTCACACTCTGCTGCAAATCGTCCCAGTGTGCTGGAGGTCACGTTCTGATGAAGCCAACAAAACCACATCATCTGCGAAGAGCAGAGATGCAATTCTGAGGTTCCCAAAATGGACACACTCCTCACCTTGGCTGCGCCTTGAGATCCTGTCCATGAATATCACAAACAGAATCGGAGACAAGGGACAACCTTGGCGGAGTCCGACACCCACTGACAACATGTTTGACTTTGTGCTGAGAATGCTGACACAGCTCTCACTTTGGTTATACATACAAGGACCGGATGGCTTGTAGCAACTGCCCTGGTACCCCATACTCCCGCAGTACCCCCCGCAGAGTGCCCTGGGGTACACGGTCATAAGCCTTCTCCAAGTCCATAAAACACATGTAGACTGGCTGGTCAAACTTCCATGCCCCCTTCAGCACTTCCGCAAGGGTAAAGAGTTGGTCCATTGTTCCACGGCCAGGATGGAATCCACACTGTTCCTCCTGGATCCGAGGTTCGATAATCAGTCGAAGCCTCCTTTCCAGCACCCTGGAGTAGACTTTCCCAGGGAGGCTGAGCAGTGTGATGCCCCAATAATTGGAGCACAGCCTCCGGTGTGCTCCAATTATCCAGATACAATCCAGATACGAATCTAAAAGACACTATTAGGTTAATTGCACAATATAATTGTGGATGCATTAAACAAGGAATCTTTTTCATTTGTTTCAGCCAGGAAGGTTGCTTAGCTGGGGAAGGGGAAGTACTGTTTGAACAGAAAACTACCATAATAGATCTGTCTACAAGGATGCAGGATGCTTTTTTAAAATAGATCCTGTTCAAATGTAATACTTCAATGGAGAAATCCAGTTATGCAATACTAACATGCTGCAATCAATTAACAGCATTTATTGGTTGTCCAAACTAAATATGAATGGCAAACCAGAGCAGCATGTTGATAAATGGCTGCTCTCACATTTAGAACATCACAGTGCACGTGTAGTGTCTGGGCACCTTTCAGTTCAAACATCAAATGAAACTGATGGGTGACCAACAGCACAGCACCTATGTAAGAGTCAGAGATGATGACTTTTCCTAAAATATGCACACACATATTCTAACTGACGCCACCCCTCCCCTTGTTTTTTTTCCACATTTGTTAAAAGGACCTGTATGTGGCGACTTCCAGCCCCAGGGACATCTTAAGCTCCAGCAGGCTGCGGTTCTCCATAAGGAGGGCATCAATCTGCTGTCCCAGCTCCTCCCTCTCCACCTCCAAACCCTCCAGTTGCTCCTGCCAAAACAGGAAGTTAGACAGGAAAAGGAAGCGGTGAAAATAGGGTTTGAAAACAATCCCACAGAACAATGTGAAGTGTAGAGAGATGGTCTGGCCATGTTTGTGCTGCTGTGCTGCGACTCCTACATCAAATAACATTAAGTTATGCATGTTTTCAATCAGTGACTAGTGACTCTAGAATAGAATGTGTTTTTTTGCCAACTATTCAGAGACCATTTTTGTGAAGCGCCTTCGTTTAAACAGTAATACACTCATTCATTGTTGAATGCTGACCCATAAGTAGAGTCATCTGCTGTTATCTTCTATGTGGGTTCACATGGGAAGCTCGGGGAGAAATGGTGAGCCCAAAGATACACTAACTGTGTCCACTGAGTCAATGCTAACGTGCTGATTTGAAACATGCAAATCCTCATGCAGCTGCTCCAGACTTGTCTCAATACGAGAACGTCTGCCAGTGACCACTAAAAAAATGCCTCTGTGTGGCTGCTTGACCTCTGAGATCTCACTATAGCCTGGAGCTAGTCCCATCAGTCCTAACCTAATGATCTCACCATGGCTGGAGCTAGTCCCATCAGTCCTAACCTAATGATCTCACCATGGCCTAGAGCTAGTCCCATCAGTCCTAAGCTAATGATCTCACCATGGCCTGGAACTAGTCCCATCAATCCTAACCTAATGATCTCACCATGGCCTAGAGCTAGTCCCATCAGTCCTAAGCTAATGATCTCACCATGGCTGGAGCTAGTCCCATCAGTCCTAACCTAATGATCTCACCATGGCCTGGAACTAGTCCCATCAGTCCTAACCTAATGATCTCACCATGGCCTAGAGCTAGTCCCATCAGTCCTAAGCTAATGATCTCACCATGGCTGGAGCTAGTCCCATCAGTCCTAGCCTAATGATCTCACCATGGCTGGAGCTAGTCCCATCAGTCCTAAGCTAATGATCTCACCATGGCTGGAGCTAGTCCCATCAGTCCTAACCTAATGATCTCACCATGGCTGGAGCTAGTCCCATCAGTCCTAACCTAATGATCTCACCATGGCTGGAGCTCGTCCCATCAGTCCTAACCTAATGATGTCACCATGGCTGGAGCTAGTCCCATCAGTCCTAACTTAATGATCTCACCATGGCTGGAGCTCATCCCGTCAGTCCTAACCTAATGATCTCACCATGGCTGGAGCTAGTTCCATCAGTCCTAACCTAATGATCTCACCACGGCCCGGAGCTCGTCCCATCAGTCCTAACCTAATGATCTCACCATGGCTGGAGCTCGTCCCATCAGTCCTAACCTAATGATCTCACCATGGCCTGGAGCTAGTCCCATCAGTCCTAACTTAATGATCTCACCATGGCTGGAGCTAGTCCCATCAGTCCTAACTTAATGATCTCATCATGGCCTGGAGCTCGTCCCATCAATCCTAACCTAATGATCTCATCATGGCTGGAGCTCGTCCCATCAGTCCTAACCTAATGATCTCACCATGGCTGGAGCTCGTCCCATCAGTCCTAACCTAATGATCTCACCATGGCTGGAGCTAGTTCCATCAGTCGTAACCTAATGATCTCACCATGGCCTGGAGCTAGTCCCATCAGTCCTAACCTAATGATCTCACCATGGCTGGAGCTAGTTCCATCAGTCCTAACCTAATGATCTCACCATGGCCTGGAGCTCGTCCCATCAGTCCTAACCTAATGATCTCACCATGGCTGGAGCTAGTTCCATCAGTCCTAACCTAATGATCTCACCACGGCCTGGAGCTCGTCCCATCAGTCCTAACCTAATGATCTCACAATGGCTGGAGCTCGTCCCATCAGTCCTAACCTAATGATCTCACTATGGCTGGAGCTAGTTCCATCAGTCCTAACCTAACGACACAGACACCTTTCAGACCCAAATGTCTTTATTAGCATGTGGGATGGGGGGAGATGAAGCCCATGAGCCCACAAATGCTCAGATGAACTGAAATCTTTACAGAATAACAGACGAGCGGTACCAGACTGTGTGTATTACTTACGGGACCAGATATCAACACACTCCCAAATGTTGAGAATATTCCCAATATTGACAAATATTACAGCTCAGCGGTGTGGGAAGACGGAAATTTAGATAATTCTGAATTGTTCACCATGGTTTATAAGACTCAACGCTTATGTGAATTATTAGGATCTTGCCTCGTTGCATTGAGTTGCAGAGTCTTCACTGTAGCATCACAACATGGGTTCAATCCAAAGTCTACATGGCCTTCCACTTTGTCATGTGGTTATTTTAATGCAGTTTGTATTTGTACCACATGAAGCTTCGACCACAACAATTCGACAGCTGACTGGCCGCTTTATGGGTGGAGAGGATGACATTGTTCATGGATATTTGTAAGGACGCATTAGCCAGTGACGCTTTGTGTATGGAAGAGAGGATATCAAATTTAACTCCCTCAAAACAGTCAAATTGAGGAAAAACAAAAAATCTATCCTCACATAAATGATGATGGCTTATGAATTAAATAACAAGTGACAATGTAAAAACATGGCAACAATAGTTTTATTAAACCACTGTTAGAAGTATAATGGCACTTAACATACAGCTAGATTTGAGCTTTCCAGACTAGAATCAAATGTCGACTCCCTCAGCTTCCCCCGAACCTGGTCTCATATTCCTCCTCACAAACCCATCCACATACACATAACATCCATTTAACCTCTTTTCTAATCAATGTTCACATTCACCTTCTCCATACAGTATGATGTTTATTCTGTGTATGAATACGCTTAATAGATAGATAGATAGATAGATAGATAGATAGATAGATAGACAGACAGACAGACAGACAGACAGACAGACAGACCGACCGACCGACCGACCGACCGACCGACCGACCGACCGACCGACCGACCGACCGACCGACCGACCGACCGACCGACCGACCGACCGACCGACCGACCGACCGACCGACAGACAGACAGACAGACAGACAGACAGACAGATAGATAAATAGATAGATAGATAGATAGATAGATAGATAGATAGATAGATAGATAGATAGATAGATAGATAGATAGATAGATAGATAGATAGATAGATAGATAGATAGATAGATAGATAGATAGATAGATAGATAGATAGATAGATAGATAGATAGATAGATAGATAGATAGATAGATAGATAGAATAAGAAGTGGTTCCTCTTGTCTTACTTGGAGTTGCTGGATCTCCTGGCTGTTTCTGTCTCTCTGATTGATCAAGTTTTTGTCTAGATGGTCCCTTGTCTCCCGAGCAGAGATCAGCTCCTTCTCCAGTGTCTGAAGCTTCAGGTGGCTCTCATTCTTCTCCTGTCCCACCCGGGCCAAACAGGCCCTGGCCTGGCTCAGTGACTCCTCCAGACGGGCCACCTGTCCCTGGTGGACCCTTGTCGCCTCCTGCCATGCTCTGGAGGCCATCCGGGAGTACTCCTGCCCCAGCTGGAGGAGATTTGGCATTTGGGATGTTGTTGGGGTCACAGTGGATCTGGACCAGCTCAGTGTAGCCCCTGCGTGGGCCACCTCCTCCTGGTGACTTAGAATGAGGAGTTGAACCTCACCCTCCAACTGGGTGACCTTCTCCCTCAGCCAGATCTGCGCTCTCTGCTCCTCCTCCATCTCTCTCCTGCTCTCCTCCAACTTGGCCTTGACCTCTGTCTTTGCTGCCACCTCCCTCTGCCTCAGCAGGCCCAGGGCTCGGAGCTCCTCCATTAGACATGCCACCTCCACCTCCACATGGTCCTTTTCCCCCCAAGCTGCCTTCACCTCCATTCTTGCCTGCCGCAGCTCATTCTCCAGGCCCTTCCTGCTGGATGCAGCCCCCTGCCGGCAGGCACTCAGGGACTGGATCTCACCGCAGAGTGCCTCATTCTCCTTCTCCAGAAGTTTGACCCGGCCCAGGTAGGTCTCCAGGCGCCGGTTCAGGTTCAGCATCTGGTGCCTCTCCTCACTCAGGTGGTGGAAGGATGGACGCATGCTACGAATCTCCATGTCAACAGAAAGACAGAGGTAATGAGAGAATGGCTTGAAAAGAGACAGAGAGGGGGAAGAGAGAGCAAGAACGAGAATGGTGGTCTCACTTTGAAGCAACCTGATTATGACTGGGGAGCCGATTCTATCGCTCCTCCTTCCCAGTCCTGAGCGACAGTGTGTGTGGTTGTGTGTGTGTGTGTGTGTGTGTGTGTGTGTGTGAGTGCGCCTGTGAGGCTGTGTGCCTATGGTAGTGTGACTGCCAGCGAGAGGCTTCCTTTCATAGTGGAGTTAATGAAGGGGTTGGGCAGGCAGAAAGGGGAGGGGGAGCGGGAGGAGGAAGAGGGATGGCGAGCGAAGAAACAAGGGATAGAGGAGAGGAGAGGTGGGAGAAGGCAGAGGGGGGTGGTGATGTAAATCTCTGGGTTAACCCTTGCACCACTGAAATAACTTTAGCCACAGTGTGTGCAGTGCTTTCACAGACAACGGTCCTGAACATCACTTAAAATGTGAACTCTGTGATTGTTTGAAGATATTTCAATTAAAGAGCTATCGTAGACTCCTTTCTGCGATCATTTTAAAGCCCCCATACTGACTCTTGACAATGTGGCATTAAAATGCAATAGAAATTAATGTTGGTTACTCAATGACTGGAAAGGTTGTGTGTGTCTGCAAACACACAGAACAAGTCAGCTAACAGCTAACTGGTTAGGCTAGTTGTGTTATAGTATTAAACAAAAGTAAAAACAGAACAAAAAAACTAGATAAAAATATCAAGGAGAATACAAACACCGTTAAGGATGGATGTCTCCTGTGAAGCGTTAGTTTCTTGGACATTTTCATCTCACCACATCCCTCTGGTGGCCTTCTTGAGTTTTTAAGTTCAAGTTTTTAGTTTTTTCTTATTAGAACTTGAGTGTCTGTAATAGAACCCAATTTTCCTTCGGGGATGAATAAAGTATTCAGGTTCGGATTCGGGTTCTGCAGACACTGCTGGATCTCCAGTGGATGTGAATCACAGAATGACAAAGCTCATAAAATGAGATTGTCATGGAAGAGATTTACTTAGATGACAGATTTTTACAACTCATCATTGACTGTATTTATATTTCAGCTTGTCTCTGCCTAGGAAATATTTTTGATCCTCATCTCCACCAGCAATGAAATAATGGGCAAGTCTTTGGCCCATATTTGTCATAACACTCATCTCACCAAATTGAAAAACACCCAGACTGACACAAATATTGGAAATTGACAGAGAACACTTGAAGCTAAATTAAAATGTCATGTGGTAGAGCTGAAGTACACTTTCTCAAAATAATGAGACCAGACCTGTGAGGCCTGGTTCCACTACATGTGAAAGGTAAGGGCCTATATGGTAAAGGCCTCAGCAGTCAAACAAGTGCTCCTTTCTGCATTCATTTGTGCATGAAATTAGTGTTTGACTTCAGTCTAGCTGGCTTGTGTGTTCTATTTGAACCTAATGTCCTCCGGTGACCAGCTGTTAACGTGACACTTCCATTACTTTTTGCATCTTCCGTCAGAGCTGCTGCCACCGCTATCAGCACCAGCATGACTTCACCATGGGCCCGGGCCCCTGGCTTTTAACTGAAGTATCTTGTTTTGTTTTGTTTTGTTGTTGTTGTTGTTTACACAGGTGGTTTCCCTGGCTTTAAGTCTTTTTTATGCAGTCTATGGCTTAAGTCTGTTTCCGGAGAACTGAGAGGTGAAATACACACTGCCTTCAGAATAAAAGATATGTGTAGGAACGCATGTGAGACGATTTCAAATGTATGTTCAGGGTATGGACATGAGCTGTTACGTACAGCTTTACTCGGGTTGCGAAAAGCATCTGGGAACACGTGTGGTAAGCGGTGGCGTATAGACTGGTCACGCGACACAGTCTCCTCCTCCTCCTCCTCCTCCTCTCGTTTCCTGCGGCGTGCCGGGTTTTGTAAACCTCTGGCCCTCCCGGCTGACTCCACGCTAGGCAGCAACACAATGGCTGGTTGACACAGTCACGTCTCCACATTTGCCTTGGGAGGGACATTGACACGTGTCATTGTAAATAACTGATCATATGACATCGATCCATCCGCAGAGCCTGAGAGCGAATCAATGAACCGTCCACCTCCGTCCCCCACTTCCGCGGCTGCGCGGGTCTGACTCATCTCTACCGGAAGTGACGTCTGTGTTTAGGTACGCCGCTTGTCGGACGGACGGCTGTAGACTGGTTCATTAAAGCTACCGGGTGTAGAATACGGGATTAAAACCCGCTTCACCGTCACATTCCGGTGGCTTTTCAGGGACCAGAGGACAGTTTGCGTCGCGAGTGAGAGAAAGACTTTTTAGGCAGACGAACGTAAGCTAGCAAGCTAGCTGCCGCCGCCGCCGCTGCCGCGGAAGTTGGAGCTCGCCCGTCCGGAGGGAGGGAGGGAGGGAGGGTGTCGGGGAATGGACTGCACGGCGCTGGAGCACGATGCGGTCTCTTTCGCTAAAACAGCCGTCACCTGTGACCAGAGTGGGAGATACAACGATGCTGTCTTCTATTACAAGGTGAAAGGACACATTCCGCCCTTTCCCGCACACACTGGACGTCTCGCGTCTTCGTCAGCTAACGCTACATTAGCTTAGCCAGAGTCCAAGCTTTCGGGTTCTCTCTTCGCCTGCGCTGGCGGTAATGACAGTTCATAGCTTGCCACAGCAAAGATGTTGGAAGGGGAAAACACTCATGCAAGCAAAGAAACGTCTCCGTTTTATGTTAGATATGATGGTGAAACACTGGCTATAGTAATGTCTGTGGTGTAATATGTTATTGTAAAACAACTGTGTTTCTCTGTCATAGGAGGCAGCCCAGGCCCTGATCTATGCTGGCATGGCGGGGTCCCAACTCGAGGGCATCCAGGATAAAGTGAATGAATACCTGGATAGGGTTCAAGCCCTCCACAATGCCGGTGAGGTCACCTGACAGGAAACAAATGCGAGATCTGGTTTTTTTCATGTAATGTAATCAAAGACAAGTGTTGACCTGTACCAAATAGTCGCTGGTTTGAAACTCCCAGACCAATCAGCAGATCAACTGGGAGAAAGTTTGACTGGGCAAAGACACTCACTAGCTTTCTTCCATCCCTCCAACTGCCATTCAGTGAAGTGTTGTGCCAGATATTTTGTTTATTAATTGATTAATCAGATTGTGAAATGGTTTAAAGGATAAAAGAAATTGGGTATAGAGTTGTAAATTATTTACTGAATTGATTAAGTAGAATTTTAATCCTACTAGAATATTTTGTCTTCCAAACTATATCTGTATCACATTGCATCAGTTTGGGGGGTTGTGGTAATGAATGTTTGGGAAGCCTTGTGGTCAGCAATGGATCATTAGGTGCATCTACTTTCTGACAAGATGGAACAAATGTTTTAGTAAAAATGATTCTGTTGAAGCATAGGAAATATTGAGGTCCTGCTTGCTGAAAGTAATCAAGATGGGTGTGGTCTTATTGAGAGGACCTTTAGGAAATGTTTTGTCAGCCGCCATCTGACTCATTTCTCTCCACAGCTGTCTTTGGAAGAGTCAGTGAGAGAGAGAAGGAGAGAGAAACTCATAGATGTACACACACTTTCCATAGAGACCACAGAGGTGCCCTGTTTGGTTGCACAGATAGTGGGTGTGAGCCCAGAGTAATAAAGTACTGCAATGTAGGCCAGTAAGAGGCTGCTGCAATGTGCCTGCAGATGAAACATTAACTTTGCTGTATTTGTTTTGTCTAAACAGACTAAAAGAAGAGAGAAGACATCACTTTTAATGTCATTCTTTATTGATGGCTAAATATGTAGTCCTTTTTTCTCTTGTCCCACCCTCCACATATAGGTCAGATGTCAGGGTCATTGACAGAACAGGAGCTGTCAGGAATTCAGCATCTTGCTCAAGGGCACTCTGCAGGGAATTTGAATGTTTGCTGACAAGTTGTCTAGATCAGGGTCCTCTTGTTGAAGTCCGGTGTCTCTAGACACTGCCGCCTTGGCAGTCCTCTGTGAAATGCGGTCGCTGCTCCACCCCCTCTGCAGATGTGGGGAGGGCTGCAGGCTACCACATGCCTCCTGTGATACATGTGGAGTTTTGCCAGGGGGACGTAGCGCGAGGGAGGATAACGCTATTCCCCCCCAGTTCCCCCTCCCCCCTGAACAGGTGCCCTGACCGACCAGAGGAGGCACTAGTGCAGTGACCAGGACACATACCCACATCCGGCTTCCCACCCGCAGACAAAGCCAATTGTGTCTGTAGGGACGCCTGACCAAGCCGGCGGTAACACGGGGAATTGGTAAAAGCATTTAACGGATGCTCCCAACGAGAGCGGCTCCCAAATAAATGAATTGGTAGAACTTCATTGTCTTGCTCAAGGAATCTATGACAGGACACACTTATTGGGACTCTAACCTGCATCAATTTGGTTTGATGGACATACTTCTCTCACCACTGGGAAATGTGTTTTAACCCAATAACAGTAAAAAAGCAGCACCTATATTCAGTGCCCTTCTTTGACCTTTGTCCCCAGTCCAGGCACAAAGCAGCGACCCGCTGAAGTCTAGGCAGCAGGTGGACCTTGAGCGGGCCCACTTCCTGGTCACCCAGGCCTTCCAGGAGGATGAAAAGGGAAATGCTGATGAGGCCATTGAGCTCTACACGCAGGCTGTGGAGCTGTGCATCCGGACGGTAGGTGCTGTGTAGGAATCACCTTTTACCTCCAGCAGCCTCAGTTCAGCCTGTGCAGTCCTGAGGAGCTGGTTCACAGCTCTGCCCAGACTTTGGATTTGATATGAATTTGGCATTGGCACTAGAAGAATCAGAATCAGAATACTGTATTCATGCCCGAGGGGATATTGGGTCCTATTACAGACATGCTCTAGTAAAGAAAAAGCTAAAGTTTAACAAGACAACAGGAAAATAGAAACAAGAAAAACAGAAACAAATAGAAATAAAAGATAAAATAAGAAACAGAAATAAGAACAAAATATATAAACTTATAGCATGGTGCACAATGTTTATGTATGAGCAGGTCAGTGATCTGCTGTGCTAGCTGGGGTGATGTGGTGTTTGCAGTATGGGTGTGACACAGGTGGAACAACACTTGGTGGTGGGGCTATATCAATAGAAGATGAACAGGCTAACCTTGTTTTTAGTGTGTACTTTCTTTCTTTCTACTTTCTTTCTACCTGTTTCTACTCACTTCTCTCTTTCTTTCTGTTTTTTTCAAGCCCTTCTCTCTATTTCTTCCTGGCTAAATGCATGTTTCAGTCAACATGGCTGCCCTGTCTTTCCTCCTGTGCTGCTGTCCTACACTTGTTTTGTGTTCTGTGTTTTTCAGTCCAATGAGACGTCAGACCAGACCCTGCAGGTCAAGCTGAAGCAGCTGGCTCGCCAGGCCTTAGAGCGGTAAGGGATTCTGAGAATCTGCTGAGGTTTTGTCCTCTTGATTGTCCAAGAAGTCGTTTTTGAGCTATACTGAGATTTGTTACTTCAGTTTTTGAGTTGGTTTTCATTGTTGTCCTCCAGTAGAAATGTCTTTATTATGTCCCCCCCCCTTTTCCCCCCAATTGTACTTGGCCAATTACCCCACTCTTCCGAGCCATCCTGGTCACTGCTCTACCCCTTCTGCTGATCCGGGGAGGGCTGCAGACTACCACATGCCTCCTCCCATACATGTGGAGTCACAGCCATTTCTTTTCACCTGACAGTGAGGAGTTTCACCAGGGGGACGTAGCGCGAGGGAGGATCACGCTATTCCCCCCAGTTCCCCCTCCCCCCTGAACAGGTGCCCTGACCGACCAGAGGAGGCGCTAGTGCAGCGACCAGGACACATACCTATATCCGGCTTCCCACCTGCAGACATGGCCAATTGTGCCTGTAGGGACACCCGACCAAGCCGGAGGTAACGCGGGGATTTGAACTGCCGATCCCCGTGTTGGTAGGCAACGGAATAGACCACTACGCCATCTTTATTATGTTTATGTGTGTGATTTTGAATAAATAGAACTTCATGTGAGAGATCAGAGGAGTATCACATGATATGAAGGCATAGCAGGTTCTCTACGCAAGTCAAACTTTATTTAAACTGTATTGGTCACACTGAAAACATTGCAGTCTGCTTTATAAAGAACTGAAGCACAAAGAAATGGTAGGAAGGAAAAAATCACTATGAACAAAAATGAAATTGAAAGTATTTTAAAAACAAAATCACAGTTTTGAAACCAAGCATAACTAAATCCAACATGTAGTAAAAGGATAGTGTTGTCTATTGTCTGTGAAACAGCAGCAGTAGTTTAACAGTATCCAAATGGCCCATTTCCTGTTCTATGACTTTATACTTTATAAGTAGACACATGGTCCCTTTGACTCACAGTTTGATAATGCAGAGTTCTGAAAGGCGAGGCTGCTAGGTACTGCTTAGTTGAAGTGATTTCAGTGACAGTCAATTGATACAGCATCATCATGATTTATCAGGGCGGAGGGCCTTAAAGAATCCCAGTCCAAATCAACTCCAACTCAGCATCAGGACAGCCAAGGGCCCTCCAGGGCCAAGCCCGGCAACAGTGCATTCCCCTCGGGCCCAGTCCGCCAGTTTTTCCCCCTTGGTCCGGACTTCACCCTGCATGACCGTCCCCAGCCACAGCCGGTCCGGGCGGTCCAGTCCAGTGAGCCGCAGGGCCAGCGCTACACATCAGAAGAGATCGAAGTGCTGAGGTGGGCGTTTTGGTAGAGTGTGTCGTTTGGTATTTCTTACACAGACCTGGCATGGGCAGGAAATGACTTCACCACTGTCTCTGTTATGAATAACTCAGGAGTTGCATGAAATGTCTGAACGGTTAGAGTAAGTTTTCTGGTGCACTTTTGTGTAGTTGTGGGACAACTTTCCAATTACATTGGGTCTTGCTGTGAATTTATTGATTTGAAAAATAATTCCTCAGCCGTAAAATTGCTTGGGATAGCGTTAGTTTTATTTATAACCTCATGGGCAAGTTATAAACAAAATATATTGTTTTTTATTTAACCAAAATTACCAAAAATCTAGTCTTGACTAGAACTTTATATTGCAATACAATTACGGCGTTTTGAAATGAAAAGTTGCAGATCAGAAATGGTCTTTTCTGATTTTTTTTTTTTAAATATAGCATTTGAGTTATCTAACTCATGGATAGAAGCAGAGGACTGCTGGCGAGCCTCCACCCTGCTAAAAAAGCATCAACCCTGTCAGCTCATTTTCAGCAACAAAACACTGAATGACACCTCTCAGTATCGAAACGTAGGCTGCTGCTTAACTTAATTTTGGCACAAGGAACAACCATTCATGGGCGGCACAGTGGCGCAGTAGTTAGCATGGTCGCCTCACAGCAAGAAGGTCCTGGGTTCGAGCCCCAGGGTAGTCCAACCTTGGGGGTCGTATCGAGTCGTCCTCTGTGTGGCATTTGCATGTTCTCCCGATGTCTGCGTGGGTTTCCTCCCACAGTCCAAAGACATGTAGGTCAGGTGAATTGCCC
This sequence comes from Lampris incognitus, assembly GCF_029633865.1. NCBI lineage: Eukaryota > Metazoa > Chordata > Actinopteri > Lampriformes > Lampridae > Lampris > Lampris incognitus. The sequence goes on from NC_079219.1 coordinate 60,794,865, forward strand.
GTACTAAATTGTCCTTAGGTGGGACTGTGTCAGTACTGTGATGGCCTGGCGGCCTGTCCAGGGTGTCTCCCCACCTGCCGCCCAGTGACTGCTGGGATAGACTCCAGCATCCCGCGACCCTGAGAGCAGGATAAGCGGTTTGGATAATGGATGGATGGATGGAAACAAAACCATTCACACCTTGGAGTGGCTGTATGCCCCGCCTACTATAGGGGCAACACGGCTGGTGCTGCAACTGCCAGTCAGCCAGCTCATCATCTGCTGGGCAACTCATCATCTGCTGGGCAGCAGCAGGTCAACATGGGTGCTCGCACTTTGAACAAAGAAATAGAAGTGCCATAGTTTTCTATCTATTCGTTTTTATTACTCCCTCTGGAACGGTGTTCAGTAGTGTCCCCCTGGAATGGTGTTCAGTAGTGTCCCCCTGAAACGGTGTTCAGTAGTGTCCCTCTGGAACAGTGTTCAGTAGTGTCCCTCCGGAACTGTGTATTGTTTTTCCATATTAATAAGGATGGGGCGATCATATAAACATTATTAACTGTTTGCTGTCATCTTGAAATAATGAAGTTTTTCATGTTAAAAACTAAAATGTATGCACAAATCAAGTTGTTGAGAATGGTCAGTTCCAGTTTCACTCATCCACTTCCCTCTTCATCTTCAGGAGTACCTCCACAATCAACTGCATGGCCTACGTCCCCTTCATGAGCGTGGACCTGAGGGAGCGATTCGCTTTCCCCGTCCCCTTCTCGTGAGTCTACTGCTGAGTCTATCCTGCTGATGTTAGCTTTACTTTTTCTTTTTGGATTTTTCCCCCTTTTTCTCCCGAATTGTACCCGGCCAATTACCCCACTCTTCCGAGCCGTCCTGGTCGCTGCTCCACCCCCTCTGCCGATCCGGGGAGGGCTGCAGACTACCACATGCCTCCTCCCATACATGTGGAGTCACCAGCCACTTCTTTTCATCTGACAGTGAGGAGTTTCACCAGGGGGACATAGGATGTGGGAGGATCATGCTATTCCCCCCCAGTCCCCCCTCCCCCTGAACATTCGCCCCGACTGACCAGAGAGGAGGCGCTAGTGCAGCGACCAGGACCCACACCCACATCCGGCTTCCCATCCGCAGACATGGCCAATTTTGTGTGTTTGGACGCCCGACCAAGCCGGAGGTAACATGGGGATTCGAGCCAGCGATCCCCATGTTGGTAGGCAAAGGAATAGACCGCCATGCCACCCATATGCGATGTTAGCTTTTCTTATGTTCCCTCTGTTCAGTGATACAGTCTGTAGCAGATGAATGTTGAGGGTCTTATTTTAGCTTGAAGAGGTTTATTTTTAGACGGTTTTCTTTCAGTGGCTCGTCACATTGTCTTCTGCACCACACAGTTTCAGCCAAACATGGGTGCTGTCTATCTGTTCTGTTATACAGGGACAAAACAGGCAAACTGGCTCTGTCCCCCAAACAGAAAGCCATTTTCTCACGCTGGGTGCGGCCGGATGAGCTCTGCAACAACCCCACCATGATCCTGTCAGTGTCCAGCTTCAGCATCAAACAGGTGACACTCTCGGCTAGCGCGTATTGACCCATTTATCTGTGAGTGTAACTGCAGTACGTCACCCATCACTGCTTCAATAGATATGCCCCCACCCAACTCCACACATGTAGTTAGGCTAATACCCACCCAGCAATTTTCACATCATACAGATATAACAGTCATATGAGTTACTTCATTAAACGTTTACCTCCACTGTAGCTCAAAAACAAGAAATACTGTCTGTTTTGACAAACACGAGGTCAAACAATACTTTATTGTAGCTGCAGTGTACTGTGGCCATTGCAGTTCATTAAGAGTTACATAGCTAATCACAGTGTTAAGTCTTGTTCTTACATCAAGCTAAAATGCAGGTGTTACAGTAGAGGTGTGCATGAGTGTGTGCACGTGTTTGTGCAGATTCATCCGGTGGAGCACCTTCAGATGCTAGACTAGCATTTGTATCGCCAGTCTGTACAGACCATAGCCACAGCCTGGTCTGAATGGTCTGGTCTGTACAGACCATAGCCACAGCCTGGTCTGAATGGTCCGGTCTTGTACAAACCATAACCACAGCCTGGTCTGAATGGTCTGGTCTGTACAGACCATAACCGCAGCCTGATCTGAATGGTCTGGTCTGTACAGACCATAACCACAGCCCAGTCTGAATGGTCTGGTCTGTATAGACCATAACCACAGCCCGGTCTGAATGATCCGGTCTTGTACAGACCATAACCACAGCCTGGTCTGAATGGTCCGGTCTTGCACAGACCATAACCACAGCCTGGTCTGAATGGTCTGGTCTTGTCTCCTGGTTTTCAGACAGTGGTGTCTGACTGTTCCTTTGTGGCATCGCTAGCAATAAGTGCGGCCTATGAAAGGCGCTTCAACAAGAAGCTTATCACCAGGTATGAAATGTCAACCTATGTACTCTAGAAATATTACAAGATAATAATAATAATAATAATATCATTATTACTACTACTACTAATAATAGTATTATTGTTAATAATAATAATAAAAATGATTCCTGTGACTTTAAATCAAATGGTGCCATAATCAATTACATGTGTGTGTGTGTTTGTGTGTGTGTGTGTTACAGCATAATCTACCCTCAGAACAGACGAGGGGAGCCAGAGTATAATCCTTGTGGGAAGTACATGGTCAAACTTCATATCAACGGTGTACCCAGAAAGGTAAGGCAGTAACCAAGCAGAATCCTGTAGTACAACAAATGACAAATACACAGAATCCTGTAGTACAACAAATGACAAGTACACATAATCCTGTAGTACAACAAATGACAAATACACAGGCATGTGCCTCAATGATGTTTGCACAGAAAGCCATTGACAAAGGACAAAGGAACATGGATTAATGTGATACGGTATAGGGACAACATTTTCAGGACACAGTACACTCTATACATCACTTACTGAACATTTATCTCTTATTTATTTCACCCAGAGTGGAACGTACAGCTCTTTCTGTCAGGGAATCTCATTTTCATTATGTAGAACCTGAAATCCTGGTTTGGCCTCTGGTGGAACTGAAAGGGAATTGAGATGCTACAGCTGTCGAGCATTACTGTGATCATGCAAGCCACATCTTACCCATCTCCCACCAAAGCCTATCTGTGCAGCCAAGGTTGTGAACTCACAACCTCTCCCTCTGTCCCTTCCTGTAGGTGATCATAGACGACTACCTCCCGGTGGACAGGAATGGTGAGCTGCTATGTTCCTACTCCAGTAATAGGAACGAGTTGTGGGTGTCCCTCATAGAGAAGGCCTACATGAAGGTGATGGGCGGCTACGACTTCCCTGGCTCCAACTCGGTAGGTGGGCCTTGGAGGACCCTCCTCTGACATGCACTGAAGTAGGACTCCTGTTTGTGTGTGTGTGAATGGGAAAGAGAGAGAGAAGGATGAGGAGGATGAGAGCAAATGAGAGAGGGACATTTGGGAAAGGGAGAAGAACTGGAAAGAGCATGAGGGAGAAAGACAGAGCTAAATCATTTTTTAAGACAGATGAATTTCTCTTTTCTTATGCCTCCCTCCCCGACGGAAGACTCTTCAGAGGCCAGGGACCGCCAGTGAAAAGGTGCCATCAGAGCTGATGGTGTGCATTAGAAAGACACCCTCTACCTATCAGGGTAGATATTAATTAATCCTCATGTGTGATTAGAAGTTTAAACATTGACAAGGTACTGTTGCTGCTTCTCATGAGGTCAGGCTCTAACACGATGAGACATCAGTGAAGGAAGGTACCCACTTGATGACTTCACTGGCATGCCTGCACACACAGCATCAGCCCTGCAGCAGCTGGTTAATTTAAAGATGCTTCCTGTGAGACAGGCCAGTAGGTTGTTCATATCATAACCTAGGGGTAAGCATGATAAGTCAGTACATTGTGTAAATATGTGATGTAGTGCGTTAGTTTGTCTATATGTGATTACTGTGTGAGTGTTTGCTCTGGAGGATGATACAAGGGATTGTTGCGTTGTATCCAGTGTGTCCGTCTGTTTGATGTGAGGATTTTTGTGTTTCAAAATGAGCAAGCCACCATTTATCATCCATCAAAAAGTAACTCACAATGTTTGAAAATGAAGTAAAAGTCTGTTGTATTATCTTAGATCCTATTTGACATGGACATGTTGTGGAGTGTGATGTGTTTGTATTCCGTGTGCATCTTTAGAACATTGATCTGCATGCGCTCACTGGTTGGATCCCAGAGCGCATTGCCATGCACTCAGACAATCAGTCCTTTAGCAAAGACGACACCTTCCGTATGCTGTATCAGAGGTGAGAGACACACACACACACACACACACACACACACACACACACACACACACACAGTAGTGATAGTCATTCATTGGGTCTGCTGCTGTTATGCAGGTTAATTCAGTCAGTCAGTAGAAGTACAAGTTTTGCAACGTTTAATACACCCCTGCATCAGCTTTCATCCTGTTTTTTTTCTGTCTCTAAACTCATCTCTGTTGAGTTTCTCTTTATCTTTTTGTCCCTCTCCTTTCTCTCACTCTCTCTCTGTCGATCTCTTTTCCCTACCAGGTTTCACAGGGGTGATGTCCTGATCACAACGGCAACAGGGGTGATGACAGAGGAGGAAGGGGAGAGATGGGGCCTGGTGCCCACACATGCTTATGCTGTTCTTGACATTAGGGAGCACAAGGTTAGCATCATCCTGTCACCAGTAACAATGGTTAGCGTGATGCTAGTGCTACCAGGCTGGCACTGCACTTGGTTAGCATCATCCTGTCACCAGTAACAATGGTTAGCGTGATGCTAGTGCTACCAGGCTGGCACTGCACTTGGTTAGCATCATCCTGTCACCAGTAACAATGGTTAGCGTGATGCTAGTGTTACCAGGGTGGCACTGCACTTGGTTAGCATCATCCTGTCACCGGTAACAATGGTTAGCGTGATGCTAGCACTACCAGGGTGGCGCTGCACTTGGGCTGGAGGAGTGGTAGCCTCAGATCTTTTCTGTATGGCCTGAAATGTTTTTTTTCCACAAGGAAGAAACAAACAAACAACTTAGTTTTACTTGGTAGTTTATACACCATTGCCATCATCAACTGATACTCTCCAAATGAACTAGCTGTCACATTCCTGAAACGTCAGGAATGTGACAGCTTGTCTACAACTTTATGCAGTATAACCTACATTATGTCATTCATCAGGCAGCGCCAAAAAAAAGGGAAAGCAAGCCAAAGCTCAGAGCCAGAGCGATCCAATTTCTCTGAAAAAAGGGAGTGTATATGTGACACTTGTGTGTTCAGGATGTATGAAGAGAGAACCCTCTTAACAACTTGTTGGTTCAAAACATAATGGTTGATGATACGTGGATTATAGGAATATAGCCCCCTCGTGTTTCTCTTTGTCTCCATGTATTCTTGTCAGTGAAGTCCAACGTATTTCCCCCGGTTTTTCCACTATCTGGACTTGATATGGTCAGCTACACTCTGTGGACTTGCCATGGGCATAAAAAGTAAATCGACTTGGTGTAGGAAAATCATAAGATTGTAAACACTTAACACACCTACATGGAGTTGCCATTTATAAGTTGAAAGTACAATTACTGGAGATAAGCAGCAATAAGGTTATTTTAGATTACTGCATGGCAAGTGTGACACACCACTTCCATGTTTTATTACATTAGACATGTGGTGTAGGATGTTTGTTGTTTTCTGTTCTATTCTTGACTGGGAAAATGGTTAAACCTTCCAGTACAATCTGAAATATGTCTGTCGCTTGCTCGGTTGACAAGTGAGTTAATCCGCTGCCTTTCTTCCCAGTGACTTGTATTTAGCCGAGGTTTGTGTGCATGTTGGCTTTTCAGGGGATGCGTTTCCTGCAGCTGAAGAACCCATGGAGCCACCTGAGGTGGAGGGGCCGCTTCAGCGAGCGTGACGAGAAGAACTGGACCCCTGAACTCCTCAAGTACTTGAACTTTGATCCCAAGACAGCACAGAGGTTTGACAATGGTATAATATTCCAACTCAGTCCTTATAGTGTAATATATAGACAAGCCAGAGGGGAAATATGCTTTCATTTTGTCAACAAAAAACCCAAATTAGCATACTCTTTTTTTGAAAAGGTAACTCATAATTTTTTGTTATTTTGTTATCAAATCTGTTATTGTGAAAGAAAAGCTATTGATTTAAAATAACTTTGAACCACCTTGATTCATCATAAAATCCAACATGGCAAATACATGAAGGCAAAGACTGCAGCACAAAGTCATGCCTGTTCCGCCTTGTGGCGTGGACACATCAGTGGCAGCCACATGATACCTTGCATTGTCTTATCCATTCATTTGTTGTTTAAGTCAAGTCAGTTTTATTTGTATAGCCCAATATCACAAATTATAAATGTGCCTCAGGAGGCTTTACAGCAACACAACATCCTGTCCTAGACCCTCACACCGGATAAGGAACAACTCCGAAAAAAAACCTTTAACAGGCAGAACAAACAGGAAGAAAGCTCAGGGAGAGCAGCAGAGGAGGATCTCTCTCCCAAGACGCACAACGTGCAATGATGTTTTGTTTACACAATTTACACAATACAACATTGAAAGAGGATAACACAATTATAATGGAATTATAAAATATATAAAGAATATGATGCACAGGATGCTAAGCAGTGTCCAGACGCCACCAGATAAGCCCAGGGCCTGAGCCACGTGACCGCCATAACCATGTTAAAAAAAAAAAACCTCAGTCACACATCTTAGTGAGAGAAGGCTATAACATTGAAACAGGATAACAAAATTATATGGCTTTATAAGATATATAAAAAGAAAATGTGATGAAGAGGATGCCAGTGTCCAGGCGGTGACCACCATCACTATGCAGACCTGGGAGGAGGTCAGACTGCACGTGCACACAGGGGAGACTCACATCTCACCATTCACACACACAGAAGAAGAGAAAGGAGAAGACATCATTCAGAGAGAGACAAAAGACACGTGAGAGAAGAGAACCGTTTGCAATAGTCAATAATCTATACTCTATAATCTACACACTATAATCTGTACTCTATACTCTATAATCTATACTCCACTCTATAATCTATACACTATAATCTATACTCTATAATCTGTACTCTATAATCTATACTCCACTCTATAATCTGTACTCTATAATCTATACTCTATAATCTCGGAACAGTGGTTGGTAAATTCATTGAGACAGAAACCGACCCACCATGCAGTACAGCTTGTGAAGCACTCAAAGACAACTAATTGTAGGTTAAGACAAAAAGATGAGTTTTAAGTGTGGATTTAAAGGACTCAACAGACTCTGATGGTCTGATGGCAGCAGGCAGGTTATTCCACAAGAACAGGGCCCGATAGGAAAAGACCCTGCCACCAGCTGACTTCTTTTTAACTTTGGGTACACACAGGAGCCCTGTATTTTGCTTTTTGTGATTGATTATCAGGATTAATATATTTCATATATATTTAAATATATTAATATATTTAATATATTTTAAAAGAATTGAGATATGTCTCACACCCTTAAGAAGGGTGCTGCAAATATTACATCACAAACTCAGTCACTAGAATACAAACAGTTGCCTCAAATTCAGCCCGTTGGATAAGCGACAGTTTTTGTTTTCAAGATGGCCATGCAGCGTAGTCCTGTAAATGTTTTATGAACAAAGCTCGTAGTTTTTAATCATCATTTTCCCATAACTTAATAGCTAGTAAAATGCTATTAGAAAACACTTCAAATCAAATTCAGTTGAGCCCTGAAGAAAAGGCTGTTGGCTAAAATTGGGATATGTGGATTAACGTGAACCTGCTGGTGTAAAGTCATTCATTGTCTGCAGGTGTTTTCTGGATCGCCTGGGAGGATCTGTGTCAGTACTATGATGTCATCTACCTGAGCTGGAACCCTGCCCTCTTTAGAGATTCTTCCTGTATTCACAGGTACGTGTGAGGATGCACATGCCAGTGCATTCTTAGTGTCGGTCCCAAGCCCGGATAAATGGGGAGGGTTGTCTCAGGAAGGACATCCGGTGCAAAACTTGCTAAATCAGATATGTGGCTCATAAATCAGATCTCCATGCCGGATTGGTTGAGACCCGGATTACCAACGACCGCCACCGGTACTGTTGGCCAGCAGGTTACCGGTGGAAACTATGCTACTGTTGGGTGAAGGAGAAGGGGAGGGGGAAGGCATGTCCAGAGGCAGCGAGAGAGGAGGAAGGGTAGGAGTGTGGAGGTGGGAGTTGGAATTTTGAATGTTGGCACTATGACTGGTAAATGGAGAGAGCTGGCTGATATGATGGAGAGAAGAAAGGTAGATATACTGTGTGTGCAAGAGACCAGGTGGTAGGGGAGTAAGGCCAGGAGCATCGGAGGTGGGTTCAACCTCTTCTACCATGGTGTGAATGGGAGGAGAAATGGGGTAGGGGTAATTTTGAAGGAAGAGTATGTCAAGAGTGTGCTGGAGGTGAAGAGAGTGTCAGACAGAGTGATGAGTATGAAGCTGGAAATCGGAAGGTGTATTGCTGAATGTCATCAGCGCATATGCCCCACAAGTTGGGTATGAGATGGAAGAGAAAGAAGAATTCTGGAGTGAGCTGGATGAAATGGTGGAGAGGGTACCCAAGGAGGAGAGAGTGGTGATTGGAGCAGACTTCAATGGGCATGTTGGTGAAGGGAACAGAGGTGCTGAGGAGGTGATGGGCAGGTATGGTGTCAAGGAGAAGAATGTGGAAGGACAGATGGTGGTGGATTTTGCGAAAAAGATGGAAATGGCTGTGGTGAACACATATTTCAAGAAGAGGAAGGAATACAGGGTGATGTAAAAGAGTGGAGGAAGTTGCACACAGGTGGACTATATCTTGTTCAGGAGGTGTGATTTGAAAGCAATTGGAGACTGCAAGGTGGTGACAGGAGAACGTAGCTAGGCAGCATCGGATGGTGGTCTGTAGGATGACTTTGGAGATCAAGAAGAGGAAGAGCGTGAAGGCAGAGCCAAGGATCAAATGGTGGAAGTTGAAGAAGGAAGACTGTTGTGTGGCGTTCAGGCAGGAGTTAAGACAGGCACTGAGTGGTAGTGAAGAGTTGCTGGATGGCTGGACAGCCACTGTAGAAATAGTGAGAGAGACAGCTAGGAAGGTACTTGGTGTGTCATCTGGACAGAGGAAGAAAGACAAGGAGACTTGGTGTTGGAATGAGGAACTACAGGAGGGAAGGAGAAAAGGACTTGTACCGATTGGCTAGACAGAGGGACCGAGCTGGGAAAGATGTGCAGCAGGTTAGGGTGGTGAAGGATAGAGATGGAAATGTGCTGACAAGTGAGGACAGAGTGTTGGGAAGGTGGAGGGAGTACTTTGAGGGGCTGATGAATGAAGAAAATGAGAGAGAGAAGGTTGGATGATGTGGGGATAGTGAATCAGGAAGTGCGGTGGATTAGCAAGGAGGAAGTGAGGGCAATTATGAAGAGGATGAAGAGTGGAAAGGCAGTTGGTCCTGATGACATACCTGTGGAGGCTATAAAGTTGATCAGCCACAGCATGAAGATATGGGAAAGAGTAATAGAAGCTAGGTTAAGAGGAGAAGTGATGATCAGCAGCAGCAGTATGGTTTCATGTCATGAAAGAGCACCACAGATGTGATGTTTGCTTTGAGAATGTTGATGGAGAAGTATGGAGAAGGCCAGGAGGAGTTACATTGTGTCTTTGTGGATTTAGAGAAAGCATACGATAGGGTGCCGAGAGAGGAGGTGTGGTATTGTATGAGGAAGTCGGGAGTTGCAGGGAAGTATGTAGGAGTGGTGCAGGAAGTGTGACAGTGGTGAGGTGTGCGGTTGGAATGACAGATGGGTTCAAGGTGGAGGTGGGATTACATCAGGGATCGGCTCTGAGCCCTTTCTTGTTTGCAGTGGTGATGGACAGGTTGACAGACAAGATCAGGCAGGAGTCTCCGTGGACTATGATGTTTGTGGATGACATTGTGGTCTGTAATGAGAGTAGGTTGCAGGTTGAGGAGAGCCTGGAGAGGTGGAGGTATGCACTGGAGAGAAGAGGAATGAAAGTAGGAGCAAGATGGAATATATGAATGAGAGGTAGGACAGCAGAAGGGTAAGGATGGAAGGAGTAGAAGTGATGAAGGAGTATGAGCTTAAATACTTGGGGTCAACTGTTCAAAGTAATGGGGAGTGCAGAAGAGAGTTGAAGAAGAGAGTACAGGCAGGGTGTAGTGGGTGGAGAAGAGTGTCAGGAGTGATTTGTGACAGAAGGGTACCAGCAAGAGTTAAAGGGAAGGTTTACAAGATGGTAGTGAGACCAGCTATGTTGTATGGTTTGGAGACGGTGGCACTGATGAAAAGACAGGAGGTGGAGCTGGAGGTGGTAGAGTTGAAGATGTGTGTGTGTGTTTTGAGTTCATGGTTATGGCTAAAAGGGTAGTTCTGAGCATTGTGATCACAATTAAAATCTGTGTTTAAGGATCTTGCTGATTTTAGGAGAAAAGTTATTTCACAACACTTATTGTAATAAGAATCAAAAAGAATAAAGATATAAAATAAAGGCTAAATATGAATATATTATAAATGTAGAATACAATGTCTTGATACGTGCTCAATAATCCAGGTCAGGAAATGACAGAGAGGTGAATCAGTTCATGTGGACACAGCGTTCAGTGTGTCATCACTCCTTGTGTAAGTGACGGTAGGTTTCATATGCACAGTGTGCACATGAAGGATGGTTGGTTTGGGTTTTATGCATCTGTGTTGTTTATAAGGGTGGGGACACCGGCAGTCACTGTATTGTTTATAAGGGTGGGGACACCTGCAGTCACTGTATTGTTTATAAGGGTGGGGACACCTGCAGTCACTGTATTGTTTATCAGGGTGGGGACACCTGCAGTCACTGTATTGTTTATAAGGGTGGGGTACCTGCAGTCACTGTATTGTTTATAAGGGTGGGGTACCTGCAGTCACTGTATTGTTTATCAGGGTGGGCACACCTGCAGTCACTGTATTGTTTATCAGGGTGGGCACACCTGCAGTCACTGTATTATTTATCAGGGTGGGGACACCTGCAGTCACTGTATTGTTTATAAGGGTGGGGACACCTGCAGTCACTGTATTGTTTATAAGGGTGGGGACACCTGCAGTCACTGTATTATTTATAAGGGTGGGGTACCTGCAGTCAAGTGAGACTGAAGAGGTCACTTAGATGATGATGAAGCGTTTCTCTCACTAAACGTGTCCAGATGAACTGGTCCAGTGGTGAAGTACAGGTGATTGACATGAAAGGTAGCAGACGGTCCATCATGTGCATGTCACCGTACAGTGTGTGTATACAGATGGGCAATTACGCAGTTTTGAAAAGCGTTAATGATTGTGCGTTGTACCAATGGGTTGATCGTGTATTTGCAAATGGTGAAATGATATACAGTATTCAAATGTGAATAAGTGCTTTGTCATGTCAGACATTAATATTTTATGTACCCCCTGACATACTGTAGTACGTTTAGTGTTATGACACTCATGTGCCACTACCTGATGTCTGGTGTTCTGTGTACAGTAGCTGGGATGGGAGGCAGGGACCAGTTAAGGATGCCTACAGCCTGGCCAACAACCCCCAGTACAGACTGGAGGTCCAGTGTCCAGCAGGAGGCGCTGCTGTCTGGGTGCTACTCACCAGACACATCACTGACAAGGTAGGATTTGGCCAGAGTGGCTCTCTGGTTTTCCTTCATCTCTTTGGACTAAGCTGCATGGGGGCTCTGCGAGGAAGCTGAACAGGACTGGACACGTGGTTTCTCTGTGCTGTGCTGTTCAGAGGTTCATAGCCTGTCGTGTGAATTGTCATGTGTTTCATATTACGTAGCGCTTTCATTCATATTCAAAACGTCACCTCATTCCAACATTTCTGAATATTGAGGAAATTTCAAGCAAACCTGTTAATTGGAAAAAATTCAAATGTGCATCAGGGGCTTAAAGGGATTGAATGTACGTATTACAAACCCCGGAAGAAAAACACTGAAGACATGACACAAATATCAGACAAATATTTACGTTTTGCTTCCAGGGGCCTTTCTGGAATAATCTCTTTATCAACATGTCAGCTTTTCCATCTCAAGCAAACAGATGAACTGTTTTACAATGTTTCCGAGCTTATTTAATATTATGCTGGTTCCATTTAGCTTTTCTTATTTGCAACTTTGAAACTCAGCCTGATCAAAGCACAGCTACAGTTACACAGCACATACTGACACAAGGCACAGCTACAGTTACACAGCACATACTGACACAAAGCGCAGCTACAGTTACACAGCACATACTGACACAAAGCACAGCTACAGTTACACAGCACATACTGACACAAAGCACAGCTACAGTTACACAGCACATACTGACACAAAGCACAGCTACAGTTACACAGCACATACTGACACAAAGCACAGCTACAGTTACACAGCACATACTGACACAAAGCACAGCTACAGTTACACAGCACATACTGACACAAAGCACAGCTACAGTTACACAGCACATACTGACACAAAGCACAGCTACAGTTACACAGCACATACTGACACAAAGCACAGCTACAGTTACACAGCACATACTGACACAAAGCACAGCTACAGTTACACAGCACATACTGACACAAAGCACAGCTACAGTTACACAGCACATACTGACACAAAGCACAGCTACAGTTACACACCACATGCTGACACAAAGCACAGCTACAGTTACACAGCACATACTGACACAAAGCACAGCTACAGTTACACAGCACATACTGACACAAAGCGCAGCTACAGTTACACAGCACATACTGACACAAAGCACAGCTACAGTTACACAGCACATACTGACACAAAGCACAGCTACAGTTACACAGCACATACTGACACAAAGCACAGCTACAGTTACACAGCACATACTGACACAAAGCACAGCTACAGTTACACAGCACATACTGACACAAAGCACAGCTACAGTTACACAGCACATACTGACACAAAGCACAGCTACAGTTACACAGCACATACTGACACAAAGCGCAGCTACAGTTACACAGCACATACTGACACAAAGCACAGCTACAGTTACACAGCACATACTGACACAAAGCACAGCTACAGTTACACAGCACATACTGACACAAAGCACAGCTACAGTTACACACCACATGCTGACACAAAGCGCAGCTACAGTTACACAGCACATACTGACACAAAGCACAGCTACAGTTACACAGCACATACTGACACAAAGCACAGCTACAGTTACACAGCACATACTGACACAAAGCACAGCTACAGTTACACAGCACATACTGACACAAAGCACAGCTACAGTTACACACCACATGCTGACACAAAGCGCAGCTACAGTTACACAGCACATACTGACACAAAGCACAGCTACAGTTACACAGCACATACTGACACAAAGCACAGCTACAGTTACACACCACATGCTGACACAAAGCGCAGCTACAGTTACACACCACATACTGACACAAAGCACAGCTACAGTTACACACCACATGCTGACACAAAGCGCAGCTACAGTTACACACCACATACTGACACACGGTTCATGGAGCGAAGGGACAGGGCCAAACGTGCTAGACAGAAGACCCTCTATTACATGTGTATATATAGTAGACTGTATTACACATGTATAGATAGTAGACTGTATTACATGTGTATAGGTAGTAGACTGTATTACATGTGTATAGATAGTAGACTGTATTACACATGTATAGATAGTAGACTGTATTACATGTGTATAGATAGTAGACTGTATTACATGTGTATATATAGTAGACTGTATTACACATGTATAGATAGTAGACTGTATTACATGTGTATAGATAGTAGACTGTATTACATGTGTATAGATAGTAGACTGTATTACACATGTATAGATAGTAGACTGTATTACATGTGTATAGATAGTAGACGGTATTACACGTGTAGAGATAGTAGACTGTATTACATGTATAGATAGTAGACTGTATTACATGTTTATAGATGGTAGACTGTATTACACATGTATAGATAGTAGACTGTATTACATGTGTATTGATTGTAGACTGTATTACATGTGTATGGATAGACTGTATTACATCTGTATAGATAGTAGACTGTATTACACATGTATAGATAGTAGACTGTATTACATGTGTATAGATAGTAGACGGTATTACACGTGTAGAGATAGTAGACTGTATTACATGTATAGATAGTAGACTATTACATGTTTATAGATGGTAGACTGTATTACACATGTATAGATAGTAGACTGTATTATATGTGTATTGATAGTAGACTGTATTACATGTATAGATAGTAGACTGTGTTACATGTTTATAGATGGTAGACTGTGTTACACATGTATAGATAGTAGACTGTATTACATCTGTATAGATAGTAGACTGTATTACATGTGTATAGATAGTAGACTATTGTTTGCAATGGTGATGGACAGGTTGATTGGTGAGATCAGGCAGGAGTCTCCGTGGACAATGATGTTCGTGGATGACATTGTGATCTGTAGTGAGAGTAGGGTGAAGGTGGAGGAGAGCCTGGAGAGGTGGAGGTATGCACTGGAGAGAAGAGGAATGAAAGTCAGTAGGAGCAAGTCGGAATACATATGCATGAATGAGAGGGAGGACAGTGGAATGGTGAGGATGCAAGGAGTAGAGGTGATGAGGGTGTATAAGTTTAAATACTTGGGGTCAACTGTTCAAAGTAATGGGGAGTGCAGAAGAGAGTTGAAGAAGAGAGTACAGGCAGGGTGTAGTGGGTGGAGAAGAGTGTCAGGAGTGATTTGTGACAGAAGGGTACCAGCAAGAGTTAAAGGGAAGGTTTACAAGATGGTTGTGAGACCAGCTATGTTGTATGGTTTGGAGACAGTGGCACTGATGAAAAGACAGGAGGTGGAGCTGGAGGTGGCAGAGATGAAGATGATAAGATTTTCATTGGGAGTGATGAAGAAGGACAGGATTAGGAACAAGTATATTAGAGGGACAGCTCAGGTTGGACAGTTTGGAGACAAAGCAAGAGAGGCAAGATGGAGATGGTTTGGACATGTGTGGAGGAGAGATGCTGGGTATATTGGGAGAAGGATGCTGAATATGGAGCTGCCAGGGAAGAGGAGAAGTGGAAGACAAAAGAGGAGGTGTATGGATGTGGTGAGGGAGGACATGCAGGTGGCTGGTGTGACAGAGGAAGATGCAAAGGACAGGAACAGATGGAAACAGATGATCCGCTGTGGTGACCCCTAACGGGAGCAGGCAAAAGTAGTAGTAGTAGATATTACAGACAGAGTACAGATGTGGTACAGACATGTTACAAATGTGTTACAGATGTGGTACAGGCATGTTACAGACGTGGTATAGATGTGTTACAGGTGTGTTACAGATGTGGCACACGTGAAACAGATGTGGCACAGTCGTGTTATACATGTGGTACAGATGTGTTACAGACGTACAGACGTGGTATAGATGTGGTACAGATGTGTTACAGATGTGGTACAGATGTGTTCCGGATGTGGTACAGATGTGGCGCATACAGCAGTTCATCACAGTTAGCATTCAGGTAGCTGTTCAGAATCATTCAGGAGGAAAATGTGTTGTCACCCTTTACACACTGTGTGTCATCAGTTATTTTAACACTTAGGTTCATTTACCGACATTTTCTTCTGTTTTAAAATTTTTTTTTGATTTATTTATTTATTTTGTTTGTTTGTTTGTTTTGTGCAGGACGACTTTGCACAGAATCGGGAGTTTATCACGCTGGTTGTTTACAAGACAGAGGGAAAGAAAGTTTACTATCCAGGCACGTTTTGCATCATTTGTTTTTTCTTCCCCTGGTAATGCCTGGTACTGCCATATGTATGTCCACACACACACACACACACACACACACACACACACACCTGTAAACTGTTGTTGAGTTTCTCAGTGACTAAGACTGACTTGTTTTGTGTCTGTGAGGTTTTCCATAAAGAACTTGGCAGCAGAGCTTTGTGTTAAACCATGTTCTGCACATCACAACTAGTGTTGAAATAAAGCCTGACATGCCCCATCTCCACCCATCTGCACACACAGCGGACCCTCCTCCATACATCGATGGCATTCGTATCAACAGCCCACACTACCTGACCAAGATGAAGCTGACCAGCGCGGGGACACACACCTTCACACTGGTGGTCTCCCAGTACGAGAAACAGAACACCATCAACTACACACTACGGGTAACACACACACACACACACACACACACACATCTGAGTCTCCTCTTGCTCTCCACTTCTTCTCTGCTCTCTCTTCCTTTCACCTTCATTCCTCCTCACCGTTCACCTAATCTGACCTCGCCTTTCTCGTTTCCTGCTTTCCTTTCCTTTCTTTTCCTCTCCTCTCTTTTTTCTTTCATCTCCTTTGCTCCACTCTCTTCTCTCCTTTTCTCTCCTTTTCTCTCCTCTCCTCCTTCCCTGTCCTCTCCGTAACTATTTGAAATACACCACTCTTTCCTTTCACATTCGAGCAGTTCTGCATGGCAGACACTACCAAAGACAAAGACCCCTACCAAGGACCCCTACCAAAGACATGTAGGTCAGGTGAATCATCTGTGTGTGCGTGTGCATGTGTGTGGGCCCTGAGATGGCCTGGCGGCCTGTCCAGGGTGTCTCCCCCGCCTGCTGCCCAATGACTGCTGGGATAGGCTCCAGCATCCCTGCAACCCTGAGAGCAGGATAAGCGGTTCGGATAATAGAGGGATGGATGGCTGTTCTAAAGAGGAGGTTGCACCACAGTACTGAGACTGTTTGAGAGTGGATACACCATAGTTGCATAACTGTTGGTACCTTAAAAAAATGGGTGGCCAAGATTTTGTGCCTATTTTGTAGCTGATCAAAAGTCAAGGTTAAACCTCTGTCTACGATTTCTCCCAGTGTCTCAGTGCCTTCACCAGACCAGACATAGATAAGAGTTTTGCTCTGGACCAGGGTGAAGTCTGGGTTAGAGGATAGGGGTGTCAGTGGGGATGTCCAAATCCTCTGTTTCCCTAGTTAGCCTCCAGCTTTAAGAGAGCATTTTGTAAAAGAAAGTTACCCTTAACAGCTAAACTGACCCACTTTCTGGAAGTGTACAGTACATTTTTCAGCGGTAGAGGGCGATGCCTCGGGAAGGAGTCAGCCAGACATTTCTGCGGTGTTGGCATAGCAGTGCAACACGTGTCTTTCGGTTTAAAGATATTAATTGTTAAGGATTCTTTTATTCTACAGTATTGTTTTTACTGTTCTAAACATGGCGTGGCAGTCTATTCTGTTTCCCAACAGACTAGACCGCCACGCCACCCGGACACCCCTTCAGCCTTCATTTTAGATACTGACGTTGTATCTGTTGGTGTTCTAGCTGGTACGAGACCTTAAGCACTGTGTGGTTTCTGTAAGGAAGTCCTGCCTGACAGTGACCATTAAAATGAGCGGCTGCAAAAGTGCCTGTGTTGAGATGTTTCTTGATTAGCTATTGTCTTACATTCAGCAGCAATAGAAAGTATCAAATATGAGGTTTTTGCGCACAAATCTCCAGAATTGTTACTGTGAATTAATCATTTTAATTACCTTAAAGTAATTAAGATAACTGAAAGACCCAGGGTCTTGTTTAGTTCATGTTTTGCACACCACTGTTTCAAAGTGGATAGAACAAATTGAACTGAATTGAATCAGTGCATTGACGATTATGAATAATAATGACGATAACGTTTGCCTCCGTCTGCAGGTTTACTCTGGATGTAAATTCTCCTTCTCCAAGATTCCAACACCTTTCACTCACACCAAAAGGGTAAGTTACTCATTCTGTTCGAGATGGGATTAGTTTTTATGTCGTCATTTAATAATGTGATACCAAAAAATGTGCATCTTCATGTACGCACATATCTCTGCTCATATTTTCCAATACCTCATGCTGTTGAGGTCTCACCAGTACAGACCTCCAGTGATGGTTTGGTGGATGTAGATTACCATGTCCATGTTCTGATATACAAGAAGTTGGTTTCTGCTCTTTTTCACCTATAAACTGCAGATTGTGGGTACACACTGTTTCCTCCCAGATATCCCTGCTGCTTCAGATGTGCTGCACCATCTGAAGTAGTCGGGACACATTAGCCCTACCAGCTCCACAACCGAGAAAACTGCCATTAATGTTCCCTGTGGAGTGAAAGAAATACTGGGATTTGAACCAAGAACTTCAGCACTGAGATGCTAGCATAATAACTGCTCGAATCGACTCTGCTCATACCTCTGCATGCTAACTCTATATATATATATAAAGGGGTGCACATAACATTTTTGGTCTGGTTCTCAAGGGAGCATGGAGATGTTGCTTGGTACTCAGCCTTACACAGCACAGTTATTCTACAAGATGATGTTATCACTACCCTCCTGACTGCTCTCCTCCCCGTCTTCCTCTCTTTCAAACATGGCAGATGAAGATGTAGGCCTACTGTTGTCTCCCTGGTTGAGTCTGGATTAGCTGTTTGCATCCACAAGTCAACAGCTGTCTTCGGGTCAGAAGTCTCTGTTGTCATCTTAGAAAAGTGGATGTGCATCAGGGATGAGAGGCGAGAGTCTGACAGGCGGGATCTGTACTTTCTTTTTATTATATTGAGATGTGAAAATCCCCTCTCACATGCAGCACTGCTCAAGGGCAGTGTCAGGGACAACAGAAGGACTTAATGAATGTTGGAGTAACTATCTGGATGACTTACCTTCAGTGTTGACCAAGTCATACACAGAGGAGGCTGCCAGATGTTCTCCTGCTTGTTTTAAACACATCCATTCTCTTACAGTGGAGTCTCTGTCAACAGACAAGCTGGCCTATTTCTGGAGGATGTTAGTAAGTGTTGTGTTGCCAAAACTGTGGAGGTCTTGCATTTCTTGAGGCCAAGTTGAAGGATCAAAAATTGACTTAAGGGATTCATACCTGCTTTCAAACCCATTAATTAGACCTCTCAATACATCAGCCTTGTCCCTGTCAGCATCAACATGTGAAACAATCTCTTTCCTGTACTTGCTTCCCTGTCCAGCAGTAGTGTCAGCTGTCCAGCAGCTACCATGAGCTCATCTTTACATTCACCAACAGTCAGTTTCTCTTGCTGGAACCTGACGGAAGTGAACTGTACCATGTTTCCAGGGTCCAGCATGTTGGCTAGGAAACACTGAAAACGCTCGGTGCAGACATGTTTTAGGTCACTGTCATCACTGTAGACACTTGAAATTGAATGGCAGAGGCATCTGGGTAGTGTAGTGGTCTATTCCGTTGCCTACCAACATGGGGATCCCGGTTCGAATCCCCGTATTACCTCCGGCTTGGTCAGGCATCCCTACAAACACAATTGGCCATGTCTGCGGGTGGGAACCCGGATGTGGGTATGTGTCCTGGTCGCTGCACTAGCGCCTCCTCTGATCGGTCAGGGTGCCTGTTCAAGGGGGAGGGGGAACTGTGGGGAATAGCGTGATCCTCTCACAAGCTACATTCCCCTGGTGAAACTCCTCACTGTCAGGTGAAAAGAAGTGGCTGGTGACTCCACATGTATCGGAGGACAATAGTTGTCCTACTTTCTTTTTCCCTCTTCCTCTTTCTTTCCATACTCCAAATGAGCCCTTGAGCAAAGCACTTAAGCTGGTCATTGTCATAGTTTGTGGCCTCATTAAAGGGGTAGTCAACCTTTTTACATGGTTTTTACCTGGAGTCCAGTGTTTTAGACCAATAAAATATGTAGAAAGTAAAATGAGTAGAAAGATGACACGCCGGTGTAGCCAACTAAACTCTCTGGGTAGACTTGAGAGAAGCTGAGACGAGATGTTCTTTTACAACACGTTTACCCTCAGTCTGACCCACACCACAATCACTACACCAAATCAACTTTGTCAGACAGAGTCAGAAAAGTCCAGTTCACCCCGCTTCTTTCCTTCTCTTCCCAGATAAATGGCCAATGGAAGGGGCTGAGCGCTGGAGGCTGCAGCAATTACAAGGACTCGTACAAACGCAACCCCACCTACCAGTTCAACCTGGAGCGCCCAGGGCCTCTGCTCATCGAGCTCCGTGGATCCAGGTATGGGTGGGTAAGAGCTGGTTTAGCAGGAAAATGTAGCAGGGAAACTTTGGTGGAATGTAATAATGTCCATATCCCTTCGAAGATAAAACGTGCAGAATTATCGGCACGGTGGTCCAGTGGTTAGCACTGTTGCCTCACAGCAAGAAGGTCCTGCATTCGAACCCCAGGCCATCCCAGGTCCTTTCTGTGTGGAGTTTGCATGTTCTCCCCGTGTCTGTGTGCGTTTCCTCCGGGTGCTCTGGTTTCCTCCCACCATCAAAAAGACATGCATGTAAGGGTTAATACTCCTGCCTATGCCCCTGAGCAAGGCAATGGAAAGAAGAACTGGAGTTGGTCCCCAGGTGCTGCAGCTGCCCACTGCTCCTATACAGTAGGATGGGTTAAATGCTGAGAACACATTCATTGTAAGAATACAATGACAAAATAAAGTCTTTCATTTCGACTTCCAATTTTTTTAACACACTCACGTTTTTTTGTTTTTGTTTTTTGTTGTTTTTGTTTTTTTTTTACATGTACGGGTGTCAGAATACAATAATACGCTAACTGTTTGTTCTCTGTCTCTGTAGACAGTACAGTGTAGGGTTTGAGATGGTGACTGTATCTACGGTTGGAGAACCAGGTCCTGCAGGCTTGCATAAGAAGAGCAGTGGTGACTACAGGTATGCTTTAGAACTGCCTCTCTCTGTAACTGTCTCAACCTCCCACCTAACACTGGCCTCTCGGGCGAATTACCTTGTTTTCCAAGGCCGGTTTTACCAAACCCACAGAATGGCCACGGAATAGCGGAGAAGCACTATGGACTGGTTAGCCATGGACTGAGAGCTCCATCATTGGTAAAATGTTTGGATTAGTTTGGTGTTGAGCCGAGTCCTTGTGAAGTGTTCATGACTAGTGAATATCAGCCAGGTTTTCTTAATGGTAGTGATTAAAACAACGTAAACCTTGCCAAACTCCAGAGTTCTGCATTCAGAGGAAGGAGCTCGGCCCGTGGTCTGTGTTTCATATTTACTAAAACTGATGTTTATTTTATATTTTCTTTATTTTACAAAGGTTTCCGGAGTGACTAGACCAACAAAACCTCAGAGGCTATATTTATTTATTTCATATGTTTTCAACCGAAGCAAAATCCAGTTTTATTTGGAAGTGTTTTCCAGTTGACATCTTACATCCCAACTATCTGTAAAGTTCTGCACCTGAGAGCAGGAAGTCCTGCAGTCCCCTAGTGTTCACTACTGTCTGGCATGGATTTATCAAAGAAAAAAGATTTGCAAAACTGGAAAATTATTTTAAGTAATTTTTACTTGAAGGTATGCATGGTTGGTGACTGCTCTTTCTATGGGGCTGTACTGTGAGCTCCTTGGTGGAGAGTCTTGGTTTTTACTTGAAAGTAAGCATGGTTGGTGACTGCTCTTTCTATGGGGCTGTACCGTGATCTCCTTGGTGGAGATTCTTGCTTTTTACTTGAAAGTAAGCATGGTTGGTGACTGCTCTTTCTATGGGGCTGTACTGTGAGCTCCTTGGTGGAGAGTCTTGCTTTTTACTTGAAAGTAAGCATGGTTGGTGACTGCTCTTTCTATGGGGCTGTACTGTGAGCTCCTAAGTGGAGATTCTTGGTTTTTACTTGAAGGTAAGCATGGTTGGTGACGACTCTTTCTATGGGGCTGTACTGTGATCTCCTTGGTGGAGAGTCTTGGTTTTTACTTGAAGGTAAGCATGGTTGGCGACTGCTCTTTCTATGGGGCTGTACTGTGAGCTCCTTGGTGGAGAGTCTTGGTTTTTACTTGAAGGTAAGCATGGTTGGTGACTGCTCTTTCTATGGGGCTGTACTGTGAGCTCTTAGGTGGAGAGTCTTGGTTTTTACTTGAAGGTAAGCATAGTTGGTGATGACTCTTTCTATGGGGCTCTACTGTGAGCTCCTAGGTGGAGATTCTTGGTTTTTACTTGAAGGTAAGCATGGTTGGCTACTGCTCTTTCTATGGGGCTGTACTGTGAGCTCCTTGGTGGAGAGTCTTGGTTTTTACTTGAAGGTAAGCATGGTTGGTGATGACTCTTTCTATGGGGCTGTACTGTGAGCTCCTTGTTGGAGGGTCTTGGTTTTTAAAGTCATCATTGCTCAATTGAACTGTTGAAGCCCAATGAGAAGTCCTAAGTTTCTCTATACCGAAGCAACTGCTGAAGTTTGATTTTAGATGCCCGACAACATTTAGGTTAAAAATATTGACCCTGGGCGCCCGGTTAGCGTGGCGGTATATTCAATTGCCTACCAACACGGGGATCGCTGGTTCAAATCCCCATGTTACCTCCAGCTTGGTTGGGCATCCGTACTGACACAATTGGCCGTGTCTGCAGGTGGGAAGCCGGATGTGGGTATGTGTCATGGTTGCTGCACTAGCACCTCCTCTGGTTGGTCGGAGTGCCTGTTTGGAGGAGGGGGGGGGGAACTGGGGGGGAATAGCGTGATCCTCCCACGTGTTACGTCCCCCTGGTGAAACTCCTCACTTTCAGGTGAAAAGAAGCAGCTGGTGACTCCACATGTATCGGAGGAGACATTTGGTAGCCTGCAGTCCTCCCCGGATCAGCAGAGGGGGCGGAACAGCAACCGGGACGGCTCGGGTCCACAAAAAAAAATTAAAATATTGAACCGATTCTTCATCCAGACCGCCGGAGTTCTTGCTGTGGAATAATGAACTCTTCCTGAGGGGAACTGACATGTTGGAGATGAATCCATCATCATCATCATCGGTGTACCTCCCAGCAATAGTTGTCATGGCAGAATGAAGACTAGATTTAGCTTGACGGTCTGTCATATGATCTAAAGTCACGCATGTCACTTTCACTGCCGTGTTGTGGTGCAGTGGTCATGTGTCTATGGGACGTCCTTCCTGTAGATGTGCAGCATGTGAGTCGACACGAGTCACTTAGCACACAAGTCTTCATGGTCTCACAGTACAAGTCAGTTAGCACAGAAGTCTTCATGGTCTCACAGTACAAGTCACTTGGCACACAAGTCTTCATGGTCTCACAGTACAAGTCAGTTAGCACACAAGCCTTCATGGTCTCACAGTACAAGTCAGTTAGCACACAAGCCTTCATGGTCTCACAGTACAAGTCAGTTAGCACAAGTCTTCATGGTCTCACAGAACAAGTCAGTTAGCACAAGTCTTCATGGTCTCACAGAACAAGTCAGTTAGCACACAAGTCTTCATGGTCTCACAGTACAAGTCAGTTAGCACAGAAGTCTTCGTGGTCTCACAGTACAAGTCACTTGGCACACAAGTCTTCATGGTCTCACAGTACAAGTCAGTTAGCACACAAGCCTTCATGGTCTCACAGTACAAGTCAGTTAGCACAAGTCTTCATGGTCTCACAGAACAAGTCAGTTAGCACACAAGTCTTCATGTTCTCACAGTACAAGTCAGTTAGCACACAAGTCTTCATGGTCTCACAGTACAAGTCAGTTAGCACACAAGTATTCATGGTCTCACAGTACAAGTCAGTTAGCACACAAGTCTTCATGGTCTCACAGTACAAGTCAGTTAGCACACAAGTCTTCATGGTCTCACTACAAGTCAGTTAGCACACAAGTTTTCATGGTCTCACAGTGCAAGTCACTTAGCACACAGGTCTTCATGGTCTCACAGTACAAGTCACTTAGCACAAGTCTCCATGTTCTCACAGTACAAGTTAAACTGGTCATCACAGCATTGGCTGCATCACTGAGATAAACAGGGTCTCCACTCTCTCTCTCTTGTCTCTCCTTTTTTTTGTTGTGAGTTGTTGTTGAATGATTGTTTTTTGGGATTGTTAAAAGATGCATGTTGAGTGTTTGTAATTTGACAAGTATTGTTTATATGTTTAGAAAGATTTCAAGTCTGTTTTTTGTTAATTTTTTCTGTTAAATAAAGACTTGTTTTAAAATTCTCTTCTCTCCACACACGTTCTCTCTCTTTCCTCTCTCCACATGCACTCTCTCTCTCTCTCTCTCTCTCTCTCTCTCTCTCTCTCTCTCTCTCTCTCTCTCCCTCTCTCTCTCTGCACTGCATGTGGGAAGGTTGGGTGCGTCAGCGTGAGTGAGGGTGTTGAATGAGCTTGAGTGTGTTTTTTGGCTTAATTCACTGGGTTTCTACTGCTTTCTCTTTTCTTTTCTTCTCTACATGGCGAGGTGAGAGAAGTTTAATTTTACTTCGTTGCTGGTGGTTGGAAAGTGACTGGAGTAGCTGGTGGGAGTTTGGTGGTGTGCAGTATGGTACCCCTCCCTGGTGAGGGCTCGTCTCCCCTGTCTATCAGACACGGGGTTAGAGTCGTGGTTGACTCGCGGTACACTGTCGAACAGGTTCTCCTGGCTGCAGGAGAACAGGTCGGCTATGAGAACATCACCTACGGCTCTTGAATGAATAAAGCCATGGTGGCTTTTCTCCGAGAGGCTTGTTTAGTCCACCTGTTGGTCAAGAGAGGCCTGGTGCTGGACGATCTGTTTGTAGCCGTCTCGCCATTGTTTGTGCCGTCGACACGTGTTACCGTCTCAGGTGTACCTATGTTTATCCCGAACGAGCTCATTGAAAGAGAACTGAGTGGTTTTGGAAAGTTTGCTAGTGGGTTCAGAACAGTTTGTCTGGGCTGTGACGACGCTAGACTGCAGCATATTAACTCCCTGCGGAGGCAGGCCTTCATGTATTTAAATGACCCCTCAGAACATCTACAAGTGTCGTTTAAAGTCAAATACGAACACGGTTTCTACACTCTGTACGCGAGTTCTGGCATGAAATGTTTTGAGTGCGGCGATGTCGGCCACAAACGTTCATCCTGCCCGCACAGGGAGCCCATAGCAGGCAGCAGTTCAAGCGAGCCACAGCCTGATGGCGCCGCTGAGGGCGGTAGGCCGCAAACAGTGCAGCAGGCAGCGGGAGATACCGCAAACGGTGATCCCCAACCTGGTATGGAGGGAAATGTAACAACTGAGCAGGACAGCAATACTGTAAATGACGGTAATCTGAGTGGTACTGAAGCACAGGATGTGGATGTATGCAGAGACGGGGGACAGACAGAACCAGTGAGAGACAGTCACCCAGCTGAGGCTGAGAATCAGGTCTCTGCAACAGGTGAGTCACACTGAAAACGCTGGAAATGAAGATGAGGACATGTTAGAGGATGATGGCCTGTCTCAGTTTACTGATGTTGTGTCACAAGGTGATCAGCAGTCATATTCATGAAAGGAGATTAATGATTTCATTAACAAAACTTATGGCAGACAGTCTGTGGAAGTATCAGATTTCTTCTCAGATGTGGACAGGTTTGTTACCTCTGTTATGAAGATTAGAAAAACGGCTGGATATGAAGAGCTCAGTAAACAAGAGGTTTCGTCCAAAGAAGATTCTGATGAAACTTAGGAAAGAAAGGTGAGGAAAGGTTCCTTTAAATGTTCAAAACTGAAATATACACTCACCGGCCACTTTATTAGGCACACCTGTCCAACTGCTCGTTAACGCAAATTTCTAATCAGCCAATCACATGGCAGCAACTCAATGCATTTAGGCATGTAGACATGGTCAAGACAATCTGCTGCAGTTCAAACCGAGCATCAGAATGGGGAAGAAAGGTGATTTAAGTGACTTTGAACGTGGCACGGTTGTTGGTGCCAGACGGGCTGGTCTGAGTATTTCAGAAACTGCTGATCTACTGGGATTTTCACGCACAACCATCTCTAGGGTTTACAGAGAATGGTCCGAAAAAGAGAAAATATCCAGTGAGCGGCAGTTCTGTGGGCGAAAATGCCTTGTTGATGCCAGAGGTCAGAGGAGAATGGCCAGACTGGTTCGAGCTGACAGAAAGGCAACAGTAACTCAAATAACCACTCATTACAACCGAGGTATGCAGAAGAGCATCTCTGAACGCACAACACGTCGAACCTTGAGGCAGATGGGCTACAGCAGCAGAAGACCACACCGGGTGCCACTCCTGTCAGCTAAGAACAGGAAACTGAGGCTACATTTTGCACAGGCTCACCAAAATTGGACAATAGAAGATTGGAAAAACGTTGCCTGGTCTGATGAGTCTCGATTTCTGCTGCGACATTCGGATGGTAGGGTCAGAATTTGGCGTCAACAACATGAAAGCATGGATCCATCCTGCCTTGTATCAACGGTTCAGGCTGGTGGTGGTGGTGTAATGGTGTGGGGGATATTTTCTTGGCACACTTTGGGCCCCTTAGTACCAATTGAGCATCGTGTCAACGCCACAGCCTACCTGAGTATTGTTGCTGACCATGTCCATCCCTTTATGACCACAGTGTTCCCATCTTCTGATGGCTACTTCCAGCAGGATAACACGCCATGTCATAAAGCTTGAATCATCTCAGACTGGTTTCTTTAACATGACAATGAGTTCACTGTACTCAAATGGCCTCCACAGTCACCAGATCTCAATCCAATAGAGCACCTTTGGGATGTGGTGGACCGGGAGATTCGCATCATGGATGTGCAGCCAACAAATCTGCAGCAACTGCGTGATGCTATCATGTCAATATGGACCAAACTCTCTGAGGAATGTTTCCAGTACCTTGTTGAATCTATGCCACGAAGGATTAAGGCAGTTCTGAAGGCAAAAGGGGGTCCAACCCAGTACTAGCAAGGTGTACCTAATAAAGTGGCCAGTGAGTGTATGTGATACACAAAAGGTGTTTTTTTCTGTCTTGGAAAGATTTCACTGTCTCTCATCCTTCATTTTCTCTCTTCTTTTAATGGACAGTTTGCGGGTAGGGAGTCTAAATATTAATGGAGGACAGGATAGAGTTAAGCAAGGTGTGGTAGCTGAGCTGAGTAGAGCTAAGAACATAGATGTGCTCTTCCTACAGGAAACACACAGCTCTGTAGACAACGAGATAGAGTGGGGAATGAGTTAGGCAGGCCAGGCTTTTTTGAGCCATGGTACCAACTTTAGTGCAGGTGTAGCTGTTCTTTTCTTGCAGCGCCACCTTTTAATAAATGTTTTGACATGTGAAGTGGAGCAGGGCAGAATTCAAGTAGTTCAGGCAACAATCCGAGAAATACCTTTTGTTTTTTTAAATGTGTATGCTTATAATACAGGCACTGATCGCTTGAGATTGTTTAGCAAACTGAGGGATAAACAAACAATTTAATAGGGGCTGAATCATAGTGGTGGGAGGAGACTGGAATTGCACTACACACCCTACAGTTGACAGAAACTCAGAAGAACCCCATCCACCGTCAGCTTCTTTTCTGTCCACTGTGGTCGCAGGAAACGACCTTACAGATGTTTGGAGGACACTTAATCCAACAGTTAGGCAGTACACATGGGTAAAAGCTGCCGAGGGTAGTTTGAGGGCAGCCAGGTTGGACAGGATTTACCTCAATCAAACATACGGCAACAGGTTGATTAAGTCCACGATATCACCTGTGAGATTTTCAGATCACCATTTAGTAGTGGCAGACTTTTCCTTACAAGTTCCATTTCGACACTGTTCCTACTGGCACTTCAATGTGTGGCTAACGCAGGATAAAGCCTTCTGTCAGTTCTCTGACTTCTGGAGTCATTAGAGGCGGAGGAAGAAAGATTTTGAGAGCTTAGCTCGATGGTGGGAGATAGGAAAAACACAAATTATGTCAGCAATACAAACGACACACTCGGTATGGAGAAAAACTGTCTTGACGAATTAGAGAGGGAACTTAGGATCTTAGAAGACGAAGTAATTATTGGACATGATGGCAACAGCAGCACCTGGGAAAGTAGGAGGAAGGCTTTAAGTAGGTTCCTACATGAGAAAGCAAAGGGTGCTTTAATCAGAACCCGAATTGCCACCATCAAAGACATGGATGCTCCAATTTCTTTTTTCTTTAAACTCGAAAGAAAAATTAGAAAGAACAATGTGATGATGCATCTCAAACTTCCCAGTGGGGGCAATAACAACTGATCCATCAGAGATGAGGAAGTTGGCCATAGACTTTTACAGCAGCCCGTTCAGTGTTGAGACCTGTGACTCTGACTGTGTGGAGGAGATAGTGGAGGGACTGCCTCAGCTGGGTGAAACACAGGTGACCTCGCTGGAGTCCCCCATCTCCTTTGACGAGATGTCTGCGGCAGTTCAGCAGCTCAGCTGTGGCAAAGCCTCTGGAGTTGATGGACTTCCTTCAGAGTTCTACAAGACGTTCTGGACTCTAAGTGGAGGAGACTTACACAATGTTTTTAAAGAATGGTTGAACTCTGGAACTCTACCTTTGAGTTGTAGAAGGGCTGTCCTGACACTGCTACCAAAAAAGGGAGATCTTGGCCTACTGAAAAACTGGAGACCAGTTTCATTGTTATGTACTGATTATAAGATAATTGCAAAATGTCTTTCAAATAGACTCAAACAGTGTATGGACACGGTTGTACATTACAGCCAGACGTACTGTGTTCCTGACCGTACAATTAAGGATAATCTTTTTTTAATATGGCATTATTGCCATATCTAAGCTCCAGGAGCTGGATGTTGGCCTGCTTTCCTTAGATCAAGAGAAGGCTTTTGACAGGATTGATCATTGCTATCTGTTCAAAACACTTGAAGGTTTTGGTTTTGGGGATAAATTTATTAATTGGATCAAGTTGTTGTATTCTGGAGCCAGTGTTCTGTTGAAGGTAGGAGGTGGACTCAGCCGACCTGTCTCTGTTAAGAGAGGTATAAGACAGGGTTGTCCCTTATCTGGAATGCTGTTCTCCCTGGTCATTGAACCGCTTTTATTTCAGCTCAGGCAGGGGCTCCCAGGACTAACCTTTTCAGGGAGCATCACTACTGCAGTTAGCTTATCAGCATACACTGACGATTTCACGGTTTTCATAACAACTCAAAACGATCTACAAATTCTCAAGCAGAAATTGGCCTTATACGAACAAGCTTCCTCTGCAAAAGTCAATTGATCAAAATCTGAGGGTCTCTTGCTGGGGGAGTGGAACAATAAAGAAAAGCCGACATTACCAGCGGGGCTGCAGTGGAATACAGAAGGGATAAAATGCCTAGGTGTCTTTCTGGGCAGTGACTGCTTTCTGAGCAAAAACTGGGAGGGTTTAATTGAAAAGATCAGTGCCTGATTTTCTAGATGGACTTGGATCCAGCCTCAGTTGTCCTATAGGGGGAGAGTCTTGATTGTTAACTTGATTGCCTTGATGTTCTGGCACCGGTTTACAGTTGTAGAACCTCCGGACACGCTCATACGGGAAGTACAGAAGACGCTGGTGGACTTCTGGGGAGGCTTTCACTGGACCAAGTCTGCTGTACTGTTCCTACCAGTGCTAGAAGGAGGCCAGGGCCTGATTGACCTCCATAGTCATATCATGGCTTTTCGCCTTCATACTGTGCAGCGCCTTTTATACCATGACCAGTGACTTTGGAGGGAAACAGCATCTGTGTTGCTTCGGAGGGTTATGAACCTGAACTATGACAAACACTTGTTCCTTCTGGACCTGGCTGGCATGGATTTCACGACAACACCCTTCTATCAATCTGTCCTCCGCGCTTGGGGAACGGTTTTATGCGCCAACAGAGACTACTCCCAGCTCTATGGCAGTGTAGGGGAGGAACCACTGTTCCATAACCAACTGATACGCTGCAGGATGCTCAGCTCCGTAAGTGTACAGAGATCCCTCATAAGAGCTGGACTTACGAAGTTAGTGTGTCTCAGATCAGGGGGATAGTGGAAGACGGCTGGCATTTTGAGCCAAGAGACTGGCTTTAAATCTCTTCGTTTGATGGAGAGGTTGTTGGAGGAAGTGATCAGTGCACTTCCTGGCTTCTTCAGAGAGGCACTAGGAGCAGAGTGTGGAGAGGATCAGCCAGCTATGCTGCCTGTCTTTCCATCTTTGTCAATCCGTGCAGCAGTGGAGGAGCAGGAGGAAGTGAAGGGGGCCGGCCATTCTATCCTTCAAAACACCAGAACTACATGACTTCTTAAGTACATCACAGAAGGCCTTGTACGCAGTCGCTGTAAAGGTTCTCAACAGTACATCACTAGCTGGCGTGCAGGAGTCGAGGTGGTTGAGTGTGTTGGCACCAGGCTCATCCCCCAGGGGCAGCTGGAGGTCCCTGTACAACCCCCCATAGAGAAACGCACTGCGGATCAACAGTGGAGGGTGGTACACGGGGCTGTGGTTACGAACAGACATGTGGCACACATTTGGCCATGTGGCACTTATGGCTCAGATGTCCCAGGTTGGGCCCTCTTTTCTCTGTCCTGCAGCAGAGGCTCAGAGGTTTAGGAGAGGGTCTTGAAGACAGCCTGTTTGTCTTTGGTCCGAGGTACACGGCAGCACAGTGCAGACGTGTCACCATGGTTAATGTTCTGATAGGTCAGGTGAAAATGAGCATTTGGCTTAGCGGACGGAACAAGATGAAAGGCACAGGGGCCACAGGGGCCACAGGGGCCATGCTCATGTTCAGGGGTCTAGTGGCGGCTCGGCTGAACATTGACATCATGTTTTTCAAACTTGGTTCACACTTGGAAGGATTTCTTTCTATGTGGGGACATGGGGAGGTGCTGTGCACGGTAGAAAACCAAGTGCTTCTTCTTCATTTCTGAAAAAAGGGAAAATAGGGGAAGGTGTGTATCCTTTTGTTTTTACTGTGTATGGTGATTGTTGTGTTTGTCCACTATGTGTATATGGGTATTTGTGTTAATGTTGTTATCTTGATGTGACTGAAGAATTGGAACATTACAGGCTTGGTTAAGGTCAAAAGTCTCTTCCTCTCCTGTCTTCCTTTCCTCTCCTGTCTTCCTCTCCTGTCTTCCTCTCCTCTCTCCTCTCCTGTCTTCCTCTCCTCTCTCCTCTCCTGTCTTCTTCTCCTGTCTCCTCTCCTGTCTTCCTCTCCTCTCTCCTCTCCTGTCTTCCTCTCCTATCTTCCTCTCCTCTCTCCTCTCTTGTCTTCCTTTCCTCTCATATCTTCCTCTCCTCTCATGTCTTCCTCTCCTCTCTCCTCTCCTGTCTTCCTCTCCTCTCTCCTCTCCTGTCTTCCTCTCCTGTCTTCCTCTCCTCTCTCCTCTCATGTCTTCCTCTCTTCTCCTCTCCTCTCCTGTCTTCCTCTCCTGTCTTCCTCTCCTCTCTCCTCTCCTGTCTTCCTCTCCTCTCCTCTCCTGTCTTCCTCTCCTGTCTTCCTCTCCTCTCTCCTCTCCTGTCTTCCTCTCCTGTCTTCCTCTCCTGTCTTCCTCTCCTCTCCTCTCCTGTCTTCCTCTCCTGTCTTCCTCTCCTCTCTCCTCTCATGTCTTCCTCTCCTCTCCTCTCCTGTCTTCCTCTCCTGTCTTCCTCTCCTCTCTCCTCTCCTGTCTTCTCTCTCGCCACACTCTCTCTCTTTTCTCTCTACCCACTCTCTCTCTCCACTTACTCTCTCCACACACTCTATCTGTCGCTCTCTCTCCACACACACACGCACACACTCTCTTCCACACACTCTCTTCCACACACACTCCACACACACACACACACACACTCTCTTCCACACTCTCTCCACGCACACACTCTCTTCCACACACTCTCTTCCACACACTCTCTTCCACACACTCTCTTCCACACACTCTCTTCCACACACACTCCACACACACACACACACACACACTCTCTTCCACACTCTCTCCACGCACACACTCTCTTCCACACACTCTCTTCCACACACACTCCACACACACACACACACACACTCTCTCTTCCACACTCTCTCCACACACACTCTCCACACACACACACACACTCTCCACTTACTCTCGCCACACACTCTATCTGTCGCTCTCTCTCTCCACACACGCACACACACACACACTCTCCACACACTATCTGTCGCTCTCTCTCTCCACACACACACACACGCACACGCACACACACTATCTGTCGCTCTCTCTCTCCACACACACACACTCTCTCTCTCCACACACTCTCTCCACACACACACACACTCTCTATACACACACATACACACACTCCACACACACACACACTCTCTCTCTATACACACACATACACACACTCTCTCTGCACTTACTCTCTCCACACTATCTGTCGCTCTCTCTCCACTTACTCTCTCCACACACTATCTGTCGCTCTCTCTCTCCACACACACACACTCTCTCTCTCCACACACTCTCTCCACACACACACACTCTCTCTCTATACACACACATACACACACTCCACACACACACACTCTCTCTCTATACACACACATACACACACTCTCTCTCTCCACACACACACACACTCTCTCTCTATACACACACATACACACACTCTCTCTCCACACACACATACACACTCTCTCTCTCTCTCTATACACACACTCTCTCTCTCCACTTACTCTCTCCACACACTATCTGTCGCTCTCTCTCTCCACACACACACGCGCGCGCACACACACACACACTCTTACACACACACACACACACACACACACACACACACACACACATAATCCAGTGAGTCAAGTAAATTCTTTATGAGACAGTACAAGTCTGTTTCATGTCATAATGGAGCTGATGGTTGCTTATGACATGAAACAGGCTTGTATTGTCTCAAAGAATTTACTTGACTCACTGGATTATTTTGCTCCTTATTTGTTGAGCACTTTCCCTGCTGTTGAATGTTTCTTTTAACAAAGTTGTGTGTGTGTGTGTGTGTGTGTGTGTGTGTGTGTGTGTGTGTGTGTGTGTGTGTGTGTGTGTGTGTGTGTGTGTGTGTGTGCGTGCAGGTGTGGTTTCTGCTACCTGGAGTTGGACCACGTCCCAGCAGGCATCTACAATGTCACCCCCACCACCTTCCTGCCCAAACAGGAAGGACACTTCTTCTTGGACTTTGGCAGCGCCACACCCCTCAAGGTGTCCCTGCTCCCATGAGGAGAGAGAGAGGAGGGACACAGAGGTGGAGAACACACTGACAGACCCGTGTAAGGGCTTCACGCGGTGGTGATGTCCCTAGAGCCAGACTTTAGATGTTTTACTGAGGCATCATGGACAGTAAGCGTAAAGGATGTGACTGTTCCTTTCCAAACACCCCCTCCTTCTCGTCATCTCCTCACAACACACTTTTCTGAGCTGTAGTAAACTAGAAGGGCCTTGGTCAGTTGACTTGACCTTCAGAGCTGAGTCCTGGTAACTGTTGCCCTGTATAGGTCTGACTTGTCTGATGGAACAGAGCTGGAATCAGACCTGATGAAGGAAAGTGGAGATGTAGCTGTTTCTGGACTGGACTTAAGACTGTCAGGGCCAAAGACAGGAGAGATCCCATCCACAGAAAGAGCCTGACAGCAAGCAAAGGAAAGGAGCTGGAGAAGCCACACAGACCTCCCACCCTTCCACAGTGACAACATTAATACGGTGGCCGTCTGTTTAAAGTGAGCTCACAGCAGCCACAGGCTGCGCTCACCAGAGGGCTGCTTTTCTGAAATGGAAAAAGTTTCAGCATGGATGAAATCTCCATTTTATTAGTTTAATTGGGACTATTTGACCACTTCCTGGACTAGACTGAATGTGAGCCCCCTAGAGAGACGGACAGTGAAACACCGGTCACTGGCTAAGTGCTGGTACATGTTGTCTGTGGATGGAAGAAGGTTAGTCTGACAGAAACCTGCTGGAGAGGTTTGAATCTTACAGGCACATCAAACAGCCCTGCATCATGAAATTATTGTCCGGTAATTTGGAATTTCTTTGCAAAATTAGTCTTTTCGTAGGTGCACCGGTTACTGGATTAACATTGTAGTCAATGTGATGAATGAAGGGATTACTCTCGTTGAGGCACCATAGGCAGCCAGTGGCCATCATTCTGGGTTTGCGTGCCACACTTTTTTAACAGGTACTCGTTCTCATTTCCTCTGCTGCCTTCAGACTGGACCTTATATTCTATCTTTTAAAATACCCCACGTTGGTCACGTTTGGAATTTGTTCCAACTTTTTTTTTTCCTCAGGAAATACAAAATGCACCACAGGGAATATAATATAATACTATATATAATATAATACTGTATATAATATAATACAGTATGGCAGCAAATGAATGATGTCTGCTTCATTACAAATATCAGCCCGCCGTATACTAAAGCCTCTCTAAGTTAGGATACATTACATATATATATATATATATATATATATATTACTATATTACTATATTACTATATATTTTACTATATATGTGTGTTTGTGTATATATATATATATATATATATATATATATATATAAAATTAGCAGAAAAAGTAAGGAAATGTGT
Source organism: Lampris incognitus (assembly GCF_029633865.1). NCBI lineage: Eukaryota > Metazoa > Chordata > Actinopteri > Lampriformes > Lampridae > Lampris > Lampris incognitus. Next base: position 60,829,249 of record NC_079219.1, read on the forward strand.
GTTTGGTAGATTATTTCTTTGGTGTAACGATGCTTCTTGGCAGTAAATCTTCTATCAGGCAGCTGATGGGCAGCACCTGGGGTACCAGAAGCTCAACACAAGAGTCAACATTAGCAGCAAAATAAGCTGTTTGGCATTGGCAGAGAAGATTTCGCAAATGTTTCATGGGCGCAACCCACATACTCAGCTCTGCTGCTCATCCCACAAATGCAGGTTCCTTACACATGTGGCCCCATTTAAAAGGCAAATAAACAGGCTTTCCACCGGTATAAGATTTACTGCCAAGAAGCATTGTTACAACAAAGACATAAACTACCAAACACACATTTCCTTACTTTTTGTGCGTAGTATATATATTACTATAGATTATATATATATATAAATATGTGTGTGTGTGTATGTGTATGTATGTATGTGTGTGTGTGTGTGTGTGTGTATGTGTATATATATATATTACATACACACACACACACACACACATATATAATGTGTATAATGTGTGCACGTGTTAATCTGTGTGGAGGGTACCGGTGACCTTCTCCTAAGGAAGAACCTTCTCCTAATTAACTGTATTGCTACGTAGGTACTTGTTCACATTTGGTTGATACTGATGCACTTTTGTGTTTTTCTGCATTGTGTTTTCTGCCAAAAAGACAAAATCAGAAGTGATTTGTGAGTTACGTATGTCTGTAAGTCGACTGACAGTGGCGCCAGTTCAGTGGACCAGAGGAGAATCTGGTCGTGCTGGTTCAGAGCCGGGTGGCAGCGTGACCTCGTTGTTTCTCGCTGTGTAAGTAAAAAGGAAGTAAAAAGTGGAGTGTGTGGTGTGCTGGTGACTACACAGGGTTTCTTACTTGTGAGGCTCTCAGGCACATCTCTTCACCGAGCATGGCAGTGAGACTGACAGCGGTCCTCCGCCGGTAGAACGTGTTGTCTTGCTAGCATGCCGAAGCACTTCATGATGTTCATCAAGTCCACCTCCAGCATCCAGGTAACAGCCCCGACTTTCACGTGAAACCACTTAGAGAACTGAACTCGTGGCTCATACGGGAACACAAGTCAGCAAGTCACCAGAGCACCTTTCATACAGACACGTCTGTTACTTCGAGCAGCCGCGGACTCGGCCTCTGAAGCTGAGCTAGGGAGCAGCAGCCATGCTGAGTAACTTCGCTCTTTTGTGTCCACTGTTAGGGTTTGAATACTGTTATTACTGTATGATAGTTGATTGTCTGTAACCACACTGACAAATGGAGCCTACCTACCGTGAAAGCCACCGGGGGGGCAGCTGGTGACTGTTAATGAGCTGATGGTCATGTGACACGCTCAGCTGCAGATGTTGAGCCAGGGTGAAGTGTTGCTCTGAATAAGCAGGACACATCTGCCCAGTGGATGTGAGATTGTTGCTCAATAATAAATCCTCATTTACATGAAATGTCATGACTTTTTTTCTCTTATAAATTTAGTGACTTTTTAACATTAGTGACTCCCCCAGTTAAATAATTAATGAGGACGGTCTTATGTCTGTCTGTTGTGATTTTCCTAAGTCTGGTTCCATATAACAGGAAATGTACCAGCAGCAATCCATTTGGATTTAATGGCAGATTTAAATTACGAGTGGCTGCAAAATGTCTCATAGACTCATGGCTCATTTACCTCTATCACATTATCTTAGCTTATAGCTGTGTCTCGCATGACATTATCTTAGCTTATAGCTGTGTCTCACATGACATTATCTTAGCTTATAGCTGTGTCTCACATGACATTATCTTAGCTTATAGCTGTGTCTCGCATGACATTATCTTAGCTTATAGCTGTGTCTCACATGACATTATCTTGGCTTATAGCTGTGTCTCACATGACATTATCTTAGCTTATAGCTGTGTCTCACATGACATTATCTTAGCTTATAGCTGTGTCTCACATGACATTATCTTAGCTTATAGCTGTGTCTCATGACATTATCTTAGCTTATAGCTGTGTCTCATGAAATTATCTTAGCTTATAGCTGTGTCTCACATGACATTATCTTAGCTTATAGCTGTGTCTCACATGACATTATCTTAGCTTATAGCTGTGTCTCACATGACATTATCTTAGCTTATAGCTGTGTCTCACATAACATTAGCTTATAGCTGTGTCTCGCATAACATTATCTTAGCTTATAGCTGTGTCTCACATAACATTATCTTAGCTTATAGCTGTGTCTCACCTGACATTATCTTAGCTTATAGCTGTGTCTCACATAACATTATCTTAGCTTATAGCTGTGTCTCACATGACATTATCTTAGCTTATAGCTGTGTCTCACATAACATTAGCTTAGCTTATAGCTGTGTCTCACATGACATTATCTTAGCTCAAAGCTGTCTCACAACATAAGCTTAGCTTATAGGTGTGTCTCACATGACATTATCTTAGCTCAAAGCTGTCTCACATAACATAAGCTTAGCTTATAGCTGTGTCTCACATGACATTATCTTAGCTCAAAGCTGTGTCTCACATAACATAAGCTTAGCTTATAGCTGTGTCTCACATGACATTATCTTAACTTATAGCTGTGTCTCACATAACATTATCTTAGCTTATAGCTGTGTCTCACATAACATTATCTTAGCTTATAGCTGTGTCTCACATAACATTATCTTAGCTTATAGCTGTGTCTCACATGACGTTATCTTAGCTTATAGCGGTGTCTCACATAACATTATCTTAGCTTATAGCTGTGTCTCACATAACATTATCTTAGCTTATAGCTGTGTCTCACATGACATTATCTTAGCTTATAGCTGTGTCTCACATGACATTAGCTTAGCTTATAGCTGTGTCTCACATGACGTTATCTTAGCTTATAGCTGTGTCTCACATAACATTAGCTTAGCCTATAGGTGTGTCTCACATAACATTAGAATCAAGTGCAACTGGACTTGGTATATATCCGTGAAGACGTTTCACCTCTCATCCAAGAGGCTTCCTCAGTTCGTGCCTTTCTGACTAGACCAAGCTAGTCTGACTGGCTGCTGATGAGACTCAGAATTTATCCTCTAGGAGTCGTTCTCAGAGCTTTAGATGTCCATGGCTCTTTTGTGTACCGATGTTTGGCCGCGCCCGTCGCCATCGGAGCTATTGATTTGCATTTGTTTAGCAGCGACGGTGGTTGGGGGTGTTAGTTTATGACTTCATTGTTCAGTGGTCATGAGAGTGGTTGGAGCTGTTAGTGAGCGACTGTTGTTCTTGGAGGCTAGGCTTCTTGAGTCTCCTGGGTAGAGATGAAAGGACGGCATTGTAAGTGGGAGATAGGTGGTGTCGCAGACCTCCTCCTCTGTTGAGGGATGGTTTTTCCAGTTTCGCATAGATGGCTTCCTTCACCCCTCTTTCAAACCATCTATCTTCTCTGTCCAAAATGTGTACGTTGCTGTCCTCGAAGGAGTGTGCCTTCTCCTTTAGGTGTAGGTAGACTGCTGAGTCTTGTCCTGAGGAGTTTGGCCTTCTGTGTTGGGCCATCCGTTTGTGTAGTGGTTGTTTGGTTTCTCCTATGTATAGGTCAGTGCAATCCTCATTGCATTGTACAGCATACACCAGATTGCTTTTTTGGGTGTGTGGTACCCGGTCTTTGGGATGAACCAGTCTTTGTCGGAGTGTGTTGCTGGGTTTGAAGTATACCGGGATGTGGTGTTTGTTGAAAATTCTCCTGAGTTTCTCGGAGACCCCAGAAACATACGGGATGACTGTGCTCTTCCTTCTGTTCCTCTTCTCCTCATCGCTCACCTGGTTGGTCTTTCTGGAACGTGTTGCAGTTTTCACAAAGGTCCAACTGGGGTAGCCGCAGGTTTTTAAAGCTCCCCTCAGGTGTTTGTGTTCTTCCCGTTGGGCCTGAGTGCTGCTGGGTACATTGTCAGCTCTGTGTTGCAGAGTTCTGATGACGCTCAGTTTGTGTTCCAGCGGGTGGTGTGAGTCAAAAAGTAGATATTGGTCTGTGTGTGTAGGTTTCCTGTAAACCTCAATGTTATATCTTGGTTGATGAACCAAGCACGCATTTATCAATGTTTACTTTCTTTTAATGAACGTCTTGCAGCCTGGAACATTATTACATGTGCATCACTGTCTGGCTAGTCTGAACTGGTTTAGCACTCTGCAGTTATACTGTATCATCTAACTAATGGTAAGGTAGGAGCGCCCTCTAGCGGCTTGGTTGTATAACATGTATATCTAGTTCAAGATACCACACCCAATGTGGCTCCTGTCTTCCCCAATGTGGACGTCACAGTCCAAGGAGAGCAAACTGTTGTTCTTTACGTCTTCCCTTGTGAACTTAATGTTCTTGTCCACTGAGTTGATGTGTTTGGTAAACGCTTGCACCTCTTGTGTTTGGATTTTGACCCATGTGTCGTCCACATATCTGAACCAGTGGCTCGGAGGTGTTCCTCTGAAGGAGTTCAGGGCCCTGTGTTCTACCTCTTCCATATATAAGTTGGCCACAATGTGCGATACTGGTGAGCCCATTGCACAGCCGTGTTTCTGTCTGTAAAACTGGCCCCTGAACTGGAAATATGTAGTGTTCAGGCAAAGGTCCAGTAGTTGGCAAATCTGGTCTGGGCTGAGGTTGGTCCTATTGTGGAGAGTGTCGTCCCGTAGCAAACGTTGCCTCACAGTTTCCAAAGCCTCCATGGTTGGTATGCAGGTGAGTAACGAGGTCATGTCGTAGGATACCATGGTTTCATCCGGTTCCAGTTTTACGCCTTGGACCTTGTCCACGAAGTCAATGGAGTTTTGGATATGGTGAGGTGTTTCACCCACTAAAGGGGTCAAGATGTTGGCTATATGTTTGGCAATGTTGTACATGACCGAGTTTATGCTGCTGAAAATGGGCCTGAGGGGGGTTCCATTTTTATGGATCTTAGGGAGTCCATATACACTCACTGGCCACTTTATTAGGTACATCTTGCTAGTACATCTTGGCTAGCGTGCCAAGAAAATATCCCCCACACCATTACACCACCACCACCAGCCTGAACCGTTGACACAAGGCAGGATGGATCCATGCTTTCATGTTGTTGACGCCAAATTCTGACCCTACCATCCGAATGTCGCAGCAGAAATCGAGACTCATCAGACCAGGCAACGTTTTTCCAATCTTCTATTGTCCAATTTTGGTGAGCCTGTGCGAATTGTAGCCTCAGTTTCCTGTTCTTAGCTGACAGGAGTGGCATCCGTTGTGGTCTTCTGCTGCTGTAGCCCATCTGCCTCAAGGTTCGACGTGTTGTGCGTTCAGAGATGCTCTTCTGCATACCTCAGTTGTAATGAGTGGTTATTTGAGTTACTGTTGCCTTTCTGTCAGCTCGAACCAGTCTGGCCATTCTCCTCTGACCTCTGGCATCAACAAGGCATTTTCGCCCACAGAACGGCCGCTCACTGGATATTTTCTCTTTTTCGGACCATTCTCTGTAAACCCTAGCGATGGTTGTGCGTGAAAATCCCAGTAGATCAGCAGTTTCTGAAATACTCAGACCAGCCCGTCTGGCACAAACAACCATGCCACGTTCAAAGTCACTTAAATCACCTTTCTTCCCCATTCTGATGCTCGGTTTGAACTGCAGCAGATCGTCTTGACCATGTCTACATGCCTAAATGCATTGAGTTGCTGCCATGTGATTGGCTGATTAGAAATTTGCGTTAACAAGCAGTTGGACAGGTGTGCCTAATAAAGTGGCCGGTGAGCACTCACTGACCACTTTATTAGGTACACCTCCCTAGTACCGGGTTGGACCCCCTTTTGCCTTCAGAACTGCCTTAATCCTTCGTGGCATAGATTCAACAAGGTACTGGAAACATTCCTCAGAGAGTTTGGTCCATATTGACATGATAGCATCACGCAGTTGCTGCAGATTTGTCGGCTGCACATCCATGATGCGAATCTCCCGGTCCACCACACGCCAAAGGTGCTCTATTGGATTGAGATCTGGTGACTGTGGAGGCCATTTGAGTACAGTGAACTCATTGTCATGTTCAAGAAACCAGTCTGAGATGATTCGAGCTTTATGACATGGCGCGTTATCCTGCTGGAAGTAGCCATCAGAAGATGGGAACACTGTGGTCATAAAGGGATGGACATGGTCAGCAACAATACTCAGGTAGGCTGTGGCGTTGACACGATGCTCAATTGGTACTAAGGGGCCCAAAGTGTGCCAAGAAAATATCCCCCACACCATTACACCACCACCACCAGCCTGAACCGTTGATACAAGGCAGGATGGATCCATGCTTTCATGTTGTTGACGCCAAATTCTGACCCTACCATCCGAATGTCGCAGCAGAAATCGAGACTCATCAGACCAGGCAACGTTTTTCCAATCTTCTATTGTCCAATTTTGGTGAGCCTGTGTGAATTGTAGCCTCAGTTTCCTGTTCTTAGCTGACAGGAGTGGCACCCGGTGTGGTCTTCTGCTGCTGTAGCCCATCTGCCTCAAGGTTCGACGTGTTGTGCGTTCAGAGATGCTCTTCTGCATACCTCAGTTGTAATGAGTGGTTATTTGAGTTACTGTTGCCTTTCTATCAGCTCGAACCAGTCTGGCCATTCTCCTCTGACCTCTGGCATCAACAAGGCATTTTCGCCCACAGAACTGCCGCTCACTGGATATTTTCTCTTTTTCGGACCATTCTCTGTAAACCCTAGAGATGGTTGTGCGTGAAAATCCCAGTAGATCAGCAGTTTCTGAAATACTCAGACCAGCCCGTCTGGCACCAACAACCATGCCACGTTCAAAGTCACTTAAATCACCTTTCTTCCCCATTCTGATGCTCGGTTTGAACTGCAGCAGATCGTCTTGACCATGTCTACATGCCTAAATGCATTGAGTTGCTGCCATGTGATTGGCTGATTAGAAATTTGCGTTAACGAGCAGTTGGACAGGTGTGGCTAATAAAGTGGCTGGTGAGTGTATGTAAGGTATCAAATCTATTGAAATTCATTCTATTTGCAGATTACACAACAATTTTATGTTTTGAGGAGAACTTACAGGAGCTTTTGGAGTTGATCACAACTGAAATGAAAAAGTTAAAAATGTGATTTGACAGAAACAATTTATCTTTAAATCTGAACAAAACCAAGTTTATGTTATTTGGAAATCGCAAAATAGACAAATTAGGAATAATGATCGACAATATAAACATTGAGAGTATATGAAAACAAATTTCTGGGTGTGGTTCTTGACCACACGATCTGCTGGAATCCTCATATAAGATGTGTGAGAACAAAAATGGCAAGGAGCATTGGCGTGCTGGGAAAGACAAGGCACATTCTGAGTCATAAACCTTTGTACTTACTGCATTGTTCACTGGTACTGCCACAATTATGCCAGCACAGTGCAGAAGCACATCAATAGTCTGAACACTACAGTTCTGACCTGTGACCTCCTGGCTTATTTATCGTTATGATAATAATAATAATAATAATAATAATAAGAATGAAAGACGCAGACGTGGACCAAGAAAAGACACACCAGTGGCTGAGGAGCACCGGGCTGAAAGCAGAGACGGAGGGCCTGATAATCTCTGCACAAGACCAGAGCCTGGCAACCAGATCCTGTCACCATCGCGTCATCAAAGATGGAACAGACCCAAGCTGCAGAATCTGTGGGCTGTACGAAGAAACCATCGACCACATTGTCTCAGGCTGCCCGGACCTGGCAAAGCCCGAGTACATGTACAAGCACAACGAGGCAGCAGCACACCTGCACCGGAAGATCTGCAGGAGCTACAAGACCAAGACGCGTGATGTTTTTCGTACCCGCTTTCCGGGAACTCTGCCTCTGATTGGCTAGTACTCGTTGCAACGCGTTATTTCCCCCCCCCCACCTGGATTCCGGGAAGACCCGCCCCTACTCTATCTCCGATTGGCTAACCCTATCCCTAACCCCACCCTAACCTTAACCAACCTAATCAACGGAGGCAACGAGTTCCCGGAAAACGGGTATGAAAAAAAATCACGCCATCAGGACGCCTGAGAGGTGGTACGAACATCCGCCAAAAACGGCCACTGAGAACAATGACGTCAGCATCCTCTGGGACACGCCCATCCACAGTGACGGAGAGATAAAAGCCCTCGTCGTTACCAGGGGCAGGAAGCAGAAGAGGCGCATGCTCATCGACATGGCAACGCCATCCGAAACAAACAGCCCAGTGGAGGTGACGGAGAAGCTGACCAAGCACCAAGACCCGGAGACTGAAGTCAACAGGATGTGGGGCATGAAGACCGGGACAACACCAGCGGCCATCGGAGCTGTGGGACTCATGAAGAAGGGAATGGAAAAGTTCACCACCCGTATCCCAGGCAACATCCACATCTGTGCAGTCCAGAAGATGGCCCTACTCGGAACAGCCCACATATTACCACGAGGGCTGTCAATCAAGTGACATCTGCCCTACAGCGCCTCAGGTCCATAGTTTGGACCCGGCTCTACAGGATGGAAACACGAAAGAAATTATGATAATAGTAATAACAATAATAATTATAATTTTATTTATAGAGCACTTTTCAAGAAATAAGCACGAAGTGCTTTCCAGGGTGAAGACGTTCAAAACACAGGCAGCATTAGAGAACTGCTGCAAAAGATAAATCATGACACACGCACACACACACACACACACGCGCACACACTTTATATATATACACGTACACTACACACACACACCTACATACCCACACTTTATATACACGTACACACTATACACACACACACACCTACATACCCACACTTTATGTACACGTACACACTATACACACACACACACACACACCTACATACCCACACTTTATATACACGTACACACTATACACACACACATACACACACACACACACACACACACCTACATACCCACACTTTATATACACGTACACACTATACACACACACACACACACACCTACATACCCACACTTTATATACACGTACACACTATACACACACACATACACACACACACACACACACACACCTACATACCCACACTTTATATACACGTATACACTATACACACACACACACCTACATACCCACACTTTATATACACGTACACACTATACACACACACACACACCTACATACCCACACTTTATATACACGTACACACTATACACACACACATACACACACACACACACACACACCTACATACCCACACTTTATATACACGTACACACTATACACACACACATACACACACACACACACACATCTACATACCCACACTTTATATACACGTACACACTATACACACACACACACACACACACACACCTACATACCCACACTTTATATACACGTACACACTATACACACACACACACACACACATATATACACACACACACCTACATACCCACACTTTATGTACACGTACACACTATACACACACACACACACACCTACATACCCACACTTTATGTACACGTACACACTATACACACACACACACACACACACACACCTACATACCCACACTTTATATACACGTACACACTATACACACACACACACACACACACACACACACACACAATGTCCTTGTGTGTATAGAACCGTTAAGGAATGGTTTGCCGGTAAGACATTAATATTTCTGTATTGAATATAAAATAATATCCAGACGGCTCAGCCTGCGCCCAGGGTCACGTGATATATAAAACGTTAGTGGTGGTGGTCCCAACTTATGTTTGGTGGATAAAGGATGACTGGAACAGATTTCCCCCCTTTTCAAAGTCTTACTTGTCAAGCCTTTGCCGTCATTCTCTTGAGTGTTTTACACGTCATAGTTCTGTTTAAAGCCTCAGAACCAGCTGATGGAATCGTTCCTGGTGTGGAGTTAGAAAACAACGAGACAGGAGACGTGAGAGTAGACGTAGTCGAGGTAGTTTACTAGCTCCAACTTTGCAGGTCATACGTTCGACAACGACACTGAACTCTGTGTACCGGAAGCGGAAGTGCATTATCTGACCTCTTAGGTGAATGTCTCTAGTTATATAGATGTGGGTCACCACACTGGTTTGCTTTTCAAACTTTCTCTTTGATTTCTTCTTGTACAGGGTAGCAAGTTCGGGGGGTAGCCGGGGAACCGCCACAGCCGGGACACGAACCCGTATCTTCCGCACCATGGGCGACTACGTTAACCAGTCGACTGAAGGGTCCGACCCATTAGCCAGGAGCTGGTGAGTCATGTCATCCGTGGTCGCAACACTATATTATCTTATGATGCATGACTGGAGATGTGGTTCTGTAGACATGAGTGCAGTTCAGCTGGTTAGAGAAGACACAGTGCTGTTCCCTGTTCTGCATGTTCTGCATGTTCTGCATGTTCTACATGCTCTGCATGTTCTGCATGTTCGACATGTTCTGCATGTTCTACATGCTCTGCATGAGCTGCATGTTCTGCATGTTCTACATGCTCTGCATGAGCTGCATGTTCTACATGTTCTACATGCTCTGCATGAGCTGCATGTTCTGCATGTTCTACATGCTCTGTATGTTCTGCATGTTCTACAGGTTCTGCATGTTCTACATGTTCTACATGAGCTGCATGTTCTACATGTTCTGCATGTTCTGCATGTTCTACGTGCTCTGCATGTTGTGCATGTTCTGCATGTTCTACATGCTCTGCATGAGCTGCATGTTCTACATGCTCTACATGTTTTGCATGTTCTACATGCTCTGCATGTTCTGTATGTTCTACATGCTCTGCATGTTCTGTATGTTCTACATGCTCTGCATGTTCTGCATGCTCTGCATGTTCTACATGTTCTGCATGTTCTACATGCTCTGCATGTTCTGTATGTTCTACATGCTCTGCATGTTCTGCATGCTCTGCATGTTCTGTATGTTCTACATGCTCTGCATGTTCTGCATGTTCTACATGCTCTGCATGTTCTACATGCTCTGCATGTTCTGTATGTTCTACATGCTCTGCATGTTCTGTATGTTCTACATGCTCTGCATGTTCTGCATGCTCTGCATGTTCTACATGTTCTGCATGTTCTACATGCTCTGCATGTTCTGTATGTTCTACATGCTCTGCATGTTCTGCATGCTCTGCATGTTCTGTATGTTCTACATGCTCTGCATGTTCTGCATGTTCTACATGCTCTGCATGTTCTGCATGCTCTGCATGTTCTGCATGTTCTACATGTTCTACATGCTCTGCATGCGCTGCATGATCTGCATGTTCTGCATGAGCTGCATGTTCTGCATGTTCTACATGAGCTGCATGTTCTGCATGTTCTACATGTTGTGCTGTCCAGCAGATGGTCTGCCCAGTGTCACACAGCACATTGTTTGCGTGGCACTTTTAATGTCATTTAAGTTTCATGTTTCTAACTGACATCCGTATCAAGAGCAGCCTATAGTAAGGAGGTCAGAGGTCAGAAGAGAAGCACCTGGATAACAGGATAAACTTCTGTAGACTTTTAATGTGCAGCTAGTAACGGACAAGTGCAAGGTTCAAATATCTTCTTTCCACTTGGCTTAGTGTGAGTCATTTAGCTTGATAAAAACGATCAAGACAAGTCTGGACATCGTCATCGTCCATCAGGAAGTCGTGGACAGTGTTTTGTCACAGCATGTCCATTCATGGTTGGGATGTCTGGGGGTATTTGAGGTATTAAGGAGATTGCATAACACAAGTATGATAATAGGGATCAGCCTCTGCCAGTGATCTCTGCCATCTCGTGTTGTCAGAGCTTGTGTATCTTTCAAATGTTTTTTTCTTCCATTCTTTTGCTCTCTCTTCCTGCCTTTCTCTTCCTCCCTCACTCATTTTGTGCCTCTTGCAGTCTCTTGCGCTCTCTCTCTCTCTCTCTCTCTCTCTCTCTCTCTCTCTCTCTCTCTCTCTCTCTCTCACACACACACACACACACACCTCAATCTGTTCCTCCTGTGTCTCTCTCAGGTTCCTGTGTCCTTCAGAATACTAGCTAGAACATTTTCTCCTCACTTTAGTACAGTGCATACCAAGCAGGACCTTCTCTAAACCTGACACCAGGACTGTCCAGGGCATCTGTCTCGAGGTTTGTTTAAATCTGCTTTGACAGAAGGGTTTTGCAGCATCGGGACAGATCCGAAGGTGCAAGTTGTCCTGAAAACAGAAGTTTTTACTTTGCTGTCAGTCCAAACATGTGGTTTGGACCGACCGTGGTCCCACATGGGACACAGCAAACTGTTGTGTCCCATGTGGGACACCCCTCCTGGGTTTTAACTGCTGTGTCCCATGTGGGACACCCCTCATGGGTTTTAACTGCTGTGTCCCATGTGGGACACCCCTCATGGGTTTTAACTGCTGTGTCCCATGTGGGACACCCCTCATGGGTTTTAACTGCTGTCTCCCATGTGGGACACCCCTCATGGGTTTTAACTGCTGTCTCCCATGTGGGACACCCCTCCTGGGTTTTAATTGCTGTGTCCCATGTGGGACAGCCCTCCTGGGTTTTAACTGCTGTGTCCCATGTGGGACACCCCTCCTGGGTTTTAACTGCTGTGTCCCATGTGGAACAGCCCTCCTGGGTTTTAACTGCTGTGTCCCATGTGGGACACCCCTAAAGTGTTTGAATATTCTTGGTACTTCGTCCCCCAGTCTGTTCTTTATACAGTGCATCCGGAAAGCATTCCCACCCCTTCACTTTCCCACATGTTGTTATGTTACAGCCTTATTCCAAAATGGATTAAATTCCTTTTTCTCTCATCAATCTCCACACAATACCCCATAATGACAAAGCGAAAAAGGGTTTGTAGAAATTTTTGCAAATTTATTAAAAATAAAAAACTGAAATATTGCATGTACATAAGTATTCACAGCCTTTACTCAGTACTTGGTTGAGGCACCCTTGGCAGCGATTACAGCCTCAAGTCTTGTTGGGTACGAAGCTACAAGCTTGGCACACCTATATTTGGGGTATTTCTCCCATTCTTCTCTGCAGACCCTCTCCAGCTCTGTAAGGTTAGATGGGGAGCGTCGCTGCACAGCTATTTTCAGGTCTTTCCAGAGATGTTCAATGGGGTTCAAGTCTGGGCTCTGGCTGGGCCACTCAAGGACATTCACAGACTTGTCCCGAAGCCACTCCTTCGTTGTCTTGGCTGTGTGCTTAGGGTCGTTGTCGTGTTGAAAGGTAAACCTTCGCCCCAGTCTGAGGTCCTGAGCGCTCTGGAGCAGGTTTTCATCAAGGATCTCTCTGTACTTTGCTCCATTCATCTTTCCCTCGATCCTGACTAGTCTCCCAGTTCCTGCTGCTGAAGAACATCCCCACAGCATGATGCTGCCACCACCATGCTTCACTGTAGGGATGGTATTAGCAAGGTGATGAGAGGTGCCTGGTCTCCTCCAGACGTGACATTTGGCATTCAGGCCAAAGAGTTCAATCTTGGTTTCATCAGACCAGAGAATCTTGTTTCTCATGGTCTGAGAGGCCTTCAGGTGCTTTCTGGCAAACTCCAAGCGGCTGTCATGTGTCTTTTACTGAGCAGAGGCTTCCGTCTGGCCACTCTACCATAAAGGCCTGATTGGTGGAGGGCTGCAGAGATGGTTGTCCTTCTGGAAGGTTCTCCCATCTCCACAGAGGAACGCTGGAGCTCTGTCAGAGTGACCATCGGGTTCTTGGTCACCTCCCTGACCAAGGCCCTTCTCCCCCGATTGCTCAGTTTGGCTGGGTGGCCAGCTCTAGGAAGAGTCCTGGTGGATCCAAACTTCTTCCATTTACGAATGATGGAGACCACTGTGCTCTTCGGGACCTTCAAAGCTGTAGAAATTTTTTTGTACCCTTCCCCAGATCTGTGCCTCGATACAATCCTGTCTCGGAGGTCCACAGACAATTCCTTTGACTTCATGGCTTGGTTTCTGCTCTGACATGCCCTGTCAACAGTGGGACCTTATATAGACAGGTGTGTGCCTTTCCAAATCATGTCCCATCCATTGAATTTACTACAGGTGGACTCCAGTCAAGATGTAGAAACTTCTCAAGGCTGATCAGTGGAAACAGGATGAACCTGAGCTCAATTTTGAGTGTCATAGCAAAGGGTGTGAATACTTATGTACATGCAATATTTCAGTTTTTTATTTTTAATAAATTCGCAAAAATTTCTACAAAACCTTTTTCACTTTGTCATTATGGGGTATTGTGTGTAGATTGATGAGGAAAAAAGGAATTTAATCCATTTTGGAATAAGGCTGTAACATAACAACATGTGGGGAAAGTGAACGGGTGGGAATACTTTCTGGATGCTCTGTGTATCACCGTCACTGTTATGTGAGATGACCTTGAGATCATGTCCATGAGCATCACAAACGGAATCGGAGACAAGGGACATGTTGGACTTTGTGCCGAGCATGCGGACACAGCTCTCACTTTGGTTACACAAGTTATACAATTATTATGCTGACACAAATCAGCATATCGATGCTCACAGAGGACCCGGGGTGTTCTGTTTTAAGGACTGTGGCGCCTCCTGTTCTTCAGACTGGCTCGGCCGACAGGGAACCTGCTGACTGGACACCAGACAGCCACCGCAGCCGAGTGCAGGGCGGTGCCGCTGTGCTCACCGTGGGAAAAGCCAGATGCAATCCGACATCACCATCAAGTTAGCGTTTCAGAGATATGCTGAGTGAGTTTGGATGGGATGTGACACCATGGTATGCTCAGCATGAGCAACACAAAGGACAAAACATGACGGTCCAAAGGAAAAGAAGACTACAGGAAAACATATCAAGTTCAAGTTTCCCTTCACCGTAGTATACATATAAAAAGTACCATGTACCTTCAAATGTCATGACATGTATGTGCCCTGGCCCCTCAGCCCTCAAACCACATTTATGGAAAAAAGACAAAAACAATAAATCACAAAGTAGAAATCCCACAACATAACAAATCACTGAAGTTATGTAAGAGGCTTACTGGTCATTATTCTGACAGCCTGGGGGTAAAAACTGTCGCTGAGGCCGGTTGCTGAGATGGCAGCCAGTCGCTGAGATGGCAGCCGGTCGCTGAGGCCGGTTGCTGAGATGGCAGCCGGTCGCTGAGGCCGGTCGCTGAGGCCAGTTGCTGAGATGGCAGCCAGTCGCTCAGACCGGTCGCTGAGATGGCAGCCGGTCGCTGAGGTCGGTTGCTGAGATGGCAGCCGGTCGCTGAGATGGCAGCCAGTCGCTGAGGCCGGTTGCTGAGATGGCAGCCGGTCGCTGAGGCTGGTCGCTGAGATGGCAGCCAGTCGCTGAGGCCGGTCGCTGAGATGGTAGCCAGTCGCTGAGGCTGGTTGCTGAGATGGCAGCCAGTCGCTGAGGCCGGTTGCTGAGGCTGGTTGCTGAGATGGCAGCCAGTCGCTGAGGCCAGTCGCTGAGGCCAGTCGCTGAGGCTGGTTGCTGAGGCCGGTCGCTGAGATGGCAGCCAGTCGCTGAGGCCGGTCGCTGAGATGGCAGCCAGTCGCTGAGGCCGGTTGCTGAGATGGCAGCCAGTCGCTGAGGCCGGTCGCTGAGATGGCAGCCAGTCGCTGAGGCTGGTCGCTGAGATGGCAGCCAGTCGCTGAGGCTGGTCGCTGAGATGGCAGCCCGTCGCTGAGGCTTGTCGCTGAGATGGCAGCCAGTCGCTGAGGCTGGTCGCTGAGATGGCAGCCCGTCGCTGAGGCTTGTCGCTGAGATGGCAGCCAGTCGCTGAGGCCGGTCGCTGAGATGGCAGCCCGTCGCTGAGGCCGGTCGCTGAGATGGCAGCCCATCGCTGAGGCGGCTGGTCACAGCTCTGATGCTCTGTAGTGTTGTCCTGAGGGAGGCAGGAGATCAGACCATGTGTGGGCTGGATGGTGTCCTCCATAATACTCAGGGCCTTCCTTCTGCAACGGGTGGTATGCAGGTCCTGGTGCTGTGTGGTCTGAAGCCATTCTTACTGTCCTTCCCACTTGCTGTCCAGTCAGTTTGCCAAACCACACCAGTTCCACTAAGGATACTCTCTCCCTCTCTTTCTCACTCTCTCTCTCTCCCTCTCACTCTTTTTTACATGTTTATTGAAATTCACAATTTTAGTATTACCAATTTACATATTGATGTTTTAACAATACTTTATTAAAGAAAATCCAGCAACATATTGTAGAAAAATAGAAAAACAGGTCATACACAGGGCATTTTCAGTTTTTTTCGTTTTCTTCCAAACCCAAAACCCCCTTAACCCCCTACCTTACACCCCATCCTGCAGGCCTCTTCCATGGGTAATAAATGACTGTAGTAGTATAAATAACCCCCCTTAACCCCCGACCTTACACCCCATCCTGCAGGCCTCTTCCACGGGTAATAAATTACTGTAGTAGTATAAATAAACCCCCTTAACCCCCTACCCTACACCCCATCCTGCAGGCCTCTTCCACAGGAAATAAATTACTGTAGTAGTATAAATAACCCCCCTTAACCCCCTACCTTACACCCCATCCTGCAGGCCTCTTCCACGGGTAATAAATGACTGTAGTAGTATAAATAACCCCCCTTAACCCCCTACCTTACACCCCATCCTGCAGGCCTCTTCCACGGGTAATAAATTACTGTAGTAGTATAAATAACCCCCCTTAACCCCCTACCTTACACCCCATCCTGCAGGCCTCTTCCACGGGTAATAAATTACTGTAGTAGTATAAATAAACCCCCTTAACCCCCTACCTTACACCCCATCCTGCAGGCCTCTTCCACAGGAAATAAATTACTGTAGTAGTATAAGTAACCCCCCTTAACCCCCTACCTTACACCCCATCCTGCAAGCCTGTTCCATGGGTAATAAATGACTGTAGTAGTATAAATAACCCCCCTTAACCCCCTACCTTACACCCCATCCTGCAGGCCTCTTCCATGGGTAATAAATTACTGTAGTAGTATAAATAAACCCCCTTAACCCCCTACCTTACACCCCATCCTGCAGGCCTCTTCCATGGGTAATAAATTACTGTAGTAGTATAAATAAACCCCCTTAACCCCCTACCTTACACCCCATCCTGCAGGCCTCTTCCACGGGTAATAAATTACTGTAGTAGTATAAATAAACCCCCTTAACCCCCTACCTTACACCCCATCCTGCAGGCCTCTTCCACAGGAAATAAATTACTGTAGTAGTATAAATAAGCCCCCTTAACCCCCTACCTTACACCCCATCCTGCAAGCCTCTTCCATGGGTAATAAATGACTGTAGTAGTATAAATAAACCCCCTTAACCCCCTACCTTACACCCCATCCTGCAGGCCTCTTCCACAGGAAATAAATTACTGTAGTAGTATAAATAAACCCCCTTAACCCCCTACCTTACACCCCATCCTGCAGGCCTCTTCCACAGGAAATAAATTACTGTAGTAGTATAAATAAACCCCCTTAACCCCCTACCTTACACCCCATCCTGCAAGCCTCTTCCATGGGTAATAAATGACTGTAGTAGTATAAATAACCCCCCTTAACCCCCTACCTTACACCCCATCCTGCAGGCCTCTTCCACAGGAAATAAATGACTGTAGTAGTATAAATAAACCCCCTTAACCCCCTACCTTACACCCCATCCTGCAGGCCTCTTCCACAGGAAATAAATGACTGTAGTAGTATAAATAAACCCCCTTAACCCCCTACCTTACACCCCATCCTGCAGGCCTCTTCCACAGGGAATAAATTACTGTAGTAGTATAAATAAACCCCCTTAACCCCCTACCTTACACCCCATCCTGCAGGCCTCTTCCACAGGAAATAAATTACTGTAGTAGTATAAATAACCCCCCTTAACCCCCTACCTTACACGCCATCCTGCAAGCCTGTTCCATGGGTAATAAATTACTGTAGTAGTATAAATAAACCCCCTTAACCCCCTACCTTACACCCCATCCTGCAGGCCTCTTCCACGGGTAATAAATGACTGTAGTAGTATAAATAAACCCCCTTAACCCCCTACCTTACACCCCATCCTGCAGGCCTCTTCCACAGGGAATAAATTACTGTAGTAGTATAAATAAGCCCCCTTAACCCCCTACCTTACACCCCATCCTGCAAGCCTCTTCCATGGGTAATAAATGACTGTAGTAGTATAAATAAACCCCCTTAACCCCCTACCTTACACCCCATCCTGCAGGCCTCTTCCACAGGAAATAAATTACTGTAGTAGTATAAATAAACCCCCTTAACCCCCTACCTTACACCCCATCCTGCAGGCCTCTTCCATGGGTAATAAATGACTGTAGTAGTATAAATAAACCCCCTTAACCCCCTACCTTACACCCCATCCTGCAGGCCTCTTCCACGGGAAATAAATTACTGTAGTAGTATAAATAAACCCCCTTAACCCCCTACCTTACACCCCATCCTGCAAGCCTCTTCCATGGGTAATAAATGACTGTAGTAGTATAAATAACCCCCCTTAACCCCCTACCTTACACCCCATCCTGCAGGCCTCTTCCACAGGAAATAAATGACTGTAGTAGTATAAATAAACCCCCTTAACCCCCTACCTTACACCCCATCCTGCAGGCCTCTTCCACAGGAAATAAATTACTGTAGTGGTATAAATAAACCCCCTTAACCCCCTACCTTACACCCCATCCTGCAGGCCTCTTCCACAGGAAATAAATTACTGTAGTAGTATAAATAAACCCCCTTAACCCCCTACCTTACACCCCATCCTGCAGGCCTCTTCCATGGGTAATAAATGACTGTAGTAGTATAAATAAACCCCCTTAACCCCCTACCTTACACCCCATCCTGCAGGCCTCTTCCACGGGTAATAAATGACTGTAGTAGTATAAATAAACCCCCTTAACCCCCTACCTTACACCCCATCCTGCAGGCCTCTTCCACGGGTAATAAATGACTGTAGTAGTATAAATAAACCCCCTTAACCCCCTACCTTACACCCCATCCTGCAGGCCTCTTCCACAGGGAATAAATTACTGTAGTAGTATAAATAAACCCCCTTAACCCCCTACCTTACACCCCATCCTGCAGGCCTCTTCCACGGGTAATAAATGACTGTAGTAGTATAAATAAACCCCCTTAACCCCCTACCTTACACCCCATCCTGCAGGCCTCTTCCACAGGGAATAAATTACTGTAGTAGTATAAATAAGCCCCCTTAACCCCCTACCTTACACCCCATCCTGCAAGCCTCTTCCATGGGTAATAAATGACTGTAGTAGTATAAATAAACCCCCTTAACCCCCTACCTTACACCCCATCCTGCAGGCCTCTTCCACAGGAAATAAATTACTGTAGTAGTATAAATAAACCCCCTTAACCCCCTACCTTACACCCCATCCTGCAGGCCTCTTCCATGGGTAATAAATGACTGTAGTAGTATAAATAAACCCCCTTAACCCCCTACCTTACACCCCATCCTGCAGGCCTCTTCCACGGGAAATAAATTACTGTAGTAGTATAAATAAACCCCCTTAACCCCCTACCTTACACCCCATCCTGCAAGCCTCTTCCATGGGTAATAAATGACTGTAGTAGTATAAATAACCCCCCTTAACCCCCTACCTTACACCCCATCCTGCAGGCCTCTTCCACAGGAAATAAATGACTGTAGTAGTATAAATAAACCCCCTTAACCCCCTACCTTACACCCCATCCTGCAGGCCTCTTCCACAGGAAATAAATGACTGTAGTAGTATAAATAAACCCCCTTAACCCCCTACCTTACACCCCATCCTGCAGGCCTCTTCCATGGGTAATAAATTACTGTAGTGGTATAAATAACCCCCCTTAACCCCCTACCTTACACCCCATCCTGCAGGCCTCTTCCACAGGGAATAAATTACTGTAGTAGTATAAATAAACCCCCTTAACCCCCTACCTTACACCCCATCCTGCAGGCCTCTTCCACAGGAAATAAATTACTGTAGTAGTATAAATAACCCCCCTTAACCCCCTACCTTACACCCCATCCTGCAGGCCTGTTCCATGGGTAATAAATTACTGTAGTAGTATAAATAAACCCCCTTAACCCCCTACCTTACACGCCATCCTGCAAGCCTGTTCCATGGGTAATAAATTACTGTAGTAGTATAAATAAACCCCCTTAACCCCCTACCTTACACCCCATCCTGCAGGCCTCTTCCACAGGAAATAAATTACTGTAGTGGTATAAATAAACCCCCTTAACCCCCTACCTTACACCCCATCCTGCAGGCCTCTTCCACAGGAAATAAATTACTGTAGTAGTATAAATAAACCCCCTTAACCCCCTACCTTACACCCCATCCTGCAGGCCTCTTCCATGGGTAATAAATGACTGTAGTAGTATAAATAAACCCCCTTAACCCCCTACCTTACACCCCATCCTGCAGGCCTCTTCCACGGGTAATAAATGACTGTAGTAGTATAAATAAACCCCGTTAACCCCCTACCTTACACCCCATCCTGCAGGCCTCTTCCACAGGAAATAAATTACTGTAGTAGTATAAATAAACCCCCTTAACCCCCTACCTTACACCCCATCCTGCAGGCCTCTTCCACGGGTAATAAATTACTGTAGTAGTATAAATAAACCCCCTTAACCCCCTACCTTACACCCCATCCTGCAGGCCTCTTCCACGGGTAATAAATGACTGTAGTAGTATAAATAACCCCCCTTAACCCCCTACCTTACACCCCATCCTGCAGGCCTCTTCCACGGGTAATAAATTACTGTAGTGGTATAAATAACCCCCCTTAACCCCCTACCTTACACCCCATCCTGCAGGCCTCTTCCACGGGAAATAAATGACTGTAGTAGTATAAATAAACCCCCTTAACCCCCTACCTTACACCCCATCCTGCAAGCCTCTTCCATGGGTAATAAATGACTGTAGTAGTATAAATAAACCCCCTTAACCCCCTACCTTACACCCCATCCTGCAGGCCTCTTCCACAGGAAATAAATTACTGTAGTAGTATAAATAAACCCCCTTAACCCCCTACCTTACACCCCATCCTGCAGGCCTCTTCCATGGGTAATAAATGACTGTAGTAGTATAAATAAACCCCCTTAACCCCCTACCTTACACCCCATCCTGCAGGCCTCTTCCACGGGAAATAAATTACTGTAGTAGTATAAATAAACCCCCTTAACCCCCTACCTTACACCCCATCCTGCAAGCCTCTTCCATGGGTAATAAATGACTGTAGTAGTATAAATAACCCCCCTTAACCCCCTACCTTACACCCCATCCTGCAGGCCTCTTCCACAGGAAATAAATGACTGTAGTAGTATAAATAAACCCCCTTAACCCCCTACCTTACACCCCATCCTGCAGGCCTCTTCCACAGGAAATAAATTACTGTAGTGGTATAAATAAACCCCCTTAACCCCCTACCTTACACCCCATCCTGCAGGCCTCTTCCACAGGAAATAAATTACTGTAGTAGTATAAATAAACCCCCTTAACCCCCTACCTTACACCCCATCCTGCAGGCCTCTTCCATGGGTAATAAATGACTGTAGTAGTATAAATAAACCCCCTTAACCCCCTACCTTACACCCCATCCTGCAGGCCTCTTCCACGGGTAATAAATGACTGTAGTAGTATAAATAAACCCCCTTAACCCCCTACCTTACACCCCATCCTGCAGGCCTCTTCCACGGGTAATAAATGACTGTAGTAGTATAAATAAACCCCCTTAACCCCCTACCTTACACCCCATCCTGCAGGCCTCTTCCACAGGGAATAAATTACTGTAGTAGTATAAATAAACCCCCTTAACCCCCTACCTTACACCCCATCCTGCAGGCCTCTTCCACGGGTAATAAATGACTGTAGTAGTATAAATAAACCCCCTTAACCCCCTACCTTACACCCCATCCTGCAGGCCTCTTCCACAGGGAATAAATTACTGTAGTAGTATAAATAAGCCCCCTTAACCCCCTACCTTACACCCCATCCTGCAAGCCTCTTCCATGGGTAATAAATGACTGTAGTAGTATAAATAAACCCCCTTAACCCCCTACCTTACACCCCATCCTGCAGGCCTCTTCCACAGGAAATAAATTACTGTAGTAGTATAAATAAACCCCCTTAACCCCCTACCTTACACCCCATCCTGCAGGCCTCTTCCATGGGTAATAAATGACTGTAGTAGTATAAATAAACCCCCTTAACCCCCTACCTTACACCCCATCCTGCAGGCCTCTTCCACGGGAAATAAATTACTGTAGTAGTATAAATAAACCCCCTTAACCCCCTACCTTACACCCCATCCTGCAAGCCTCTTCCATGGGTAATAAATGACTGTAGTAGTATAAATAACCCCCCTTAACCCCCTACCTTACACCCCATCCTGCAGGCCTCTTCCACAGGAAATAAATGACTGTAGTAGTATAAATAAACCCCCTTAACCCCCTACCTTACACCCCATCCTGCAGGCCTCTTCCACAGGAAATAAATGACTGTAGTAGTATAAATAAACCCCCTTAACCCCCTACCTTACACCCCATCCTGCAGGCCTCTTCCATGGGTAATAAATTACTGTAGTGGTATAAATAACCCCCCTTAACCCCCTACCTTACACCCCATCCTGCAGGCCTCTTCCACAGGGAATAAATTACTGTAGTAGTATAAATAAACCCCCTTAACCCCCTACCTTACACCCCATCCTGCAGGCCTCTTCCACAGGAAATAAATTACTGTAGTAGTATAAATAACCCCCCTTAACCCCCTACCTTACACCCCATCCTGCAGGCCTGTTCCATGGGTAATAAATTACTGTAGTAGTATAAATAAACCCCCTTAACCCCCTACCTTACACGCCATCCTGCAAGCCTGTTCCATGGGTAATAAATTACTGTAGTAGTATAAATAAACCCCCTTAACCCCCTACCTTACACCCCATCCTGCAGGCCTCTTCCACAGGAAATAAATTACTGTAGTAGTATAAATAAACCCCCTTAACCCCCTACCTTACACCCCATCCTGCAGGCCTCTTCCACGGGTAATAAATTACTGTAGTAGTATAAATAAACCCCCTTAACCCCCTACCTTACACCCCATCCTGCAGGCCTCTTCCACGGGTAATAAATGACTGTAGTAGTATAAATAAACCCCCTTAACCCCCTACCTTACACCCCATCCTGCAGGCCTCTTCCACAGGAAATAAATTACTGTAGTAGTATAAATAAACCCCCTTAACCCCCTACCTTACACCCCATCCTGCAGGCCTCTTCCATGGGTAATAAATGACTGTAGTAGTATAAATAAACCCCCTTAACCCCCTACCTTACACCCCATCCTGCAGGCCTCTTCCACGGGAAATAAATTACTGTAGTAGTATAAATAAACCCCCTTAACCCCCTACCTTACACCCCATCCTGCAGGCCTCTTCCACGGGAAATAAATGACTGTAGTAGTATAAATAAACCCCCTTAACCCCCTACCTTACACCCCATCCTGCAGGCCTCTTCCATGGGTAATAAATGACTGTAGTAGTATAAATAAACCCCCTTAACCCCCTACCTTACACCCCATCCTGCAGGCCTCTTCCACAGGAAATAAATTACTGTAGTAGTATAAATAAACCCCCTTAACCCCCTACCTTACACCCCATCCTGCAGGCCTCTTCCACAGGAAATAAATTACTGTAGTAGTATAAGTAACCCCCCTTAACCCCCTACCTTACACCCCATCCTGCAAGCCTGTTCCATGGGTAATAAATGACTGTAGTAGTATAAATAACCCCCCTTAACCCCCTACCTTACACCCCATCCTGCAGGCCTCTTCCATGGGTAATAAATGACTGTAGTAGTATAAATAACCCCCCTTAACCCCCTACCTTACACCCCATCCTGCAGGCCTCTTCCATGGGTAATAAATGACTGTAGTAGTATAAATAAACCCCCTTAACCCCCTACCTTACACCCCATCCTGCAGGCCTCTTCCACGGGTAATAAATTACTGTAGTAGTATAAATAAACCCCCTTAACCCCCTACCTTACACCCCATCCTGCAGGCCTCTTCCACAGGAAATAAATTACTGTAGTAGTATAAATAAGCCCCCTTAACCCCCTACCTTACACCCCATCCTGCAAGCCTCTTCCATGGGTAATAAATGACTGTAGTAGTATAAATAAACCCCCTTAACCCCCTACCTTACACCCCATCCTGCAGGCCTCTTCCACGGGTAATAAATGACTGTAGTAGTATAAATAAACCCCCTTAACCCCCTACCTTACACCCCATCCTGCAGGCCTCTTCCACAGGAAATAAATTACTGTAGTAGTATAAATAAACCCCCTTAACCCCCTACCTTACACCCCATCCTGCAGGCCTCTTCCACGGGAAATAAATTACTGTAGTAGTATAAATAAACCCCCTTAACCCCCTACCTTACACCCCATCCTGCAAGCCTCTTCCATGGGTAATAAATGACTGTAGTAGTATAAATAACCCCCCTTAACCCCCTACCTTACACCCCATCCTGCAGGCCTCTTCCACAGGAAATAAATGACTGTAGTAGTA
Organism: Lampris incognitus; assembly: GCF_029633865.1. NCBI lineage: Eukaryota > Metazoa > Chordata > Actinopteri > Lampriformes > Lampridae > Lampris > Lampris incognitus. Next base: position 60,853,709 of record NC_079219.1, read on the forward strand.
TAAATAAACCCCCTTAACCCCCTACCTTACACCCCATCCTGCAGGCCTCTTCCACAGGGAATAAATTACTGTAGTAGTATAAATAAACCCCCTTAACCCCCTACCTTACACCCCATCCTGCAGGCCTCTTCCACAGGAAATAAATTACTGTAGTAGTATAAATAACCCCCCTTAACCCCCTACCTTACACGCCATCCTGCAAGCCTCTTCCATGGGTAATAAATTACTGTAGTAGTATAAATAAACCCCCTTAACCCCCTACCTTACACCCCATCCTGCAGGCCTCTTCCACAGGAAATAAATTACTGTAGTGGTATAAATAAACCCCCTTAACCCCCTACCTTACACCCCATCCTGCAGGCCTCTTCCACAGGAAATAAATTACTGTAGTAGTATAAATAAACCCCCTTAACCCCCTACCTTACACCCCATCCTGCAGGCCTCTTCCATGGGTAATAAATGACTGTAGTAGTATAAATAAACCCCCTTAACCCCCTACCTTACACCCCATCCTGCAGGCCTCTTCCACGGGTAATAAATGACTGTAGTAGTATAAATAAACCCCGTTAACCCCCTACCTTACACCCCATCCTGCAGGCCTCTTCCACGGGTAATAAATGACTGTAGTAGTATAAATAAACCCCCTTAACCCCCTACCTTACACCCCATCCTGCAGGCCTCTTCCACAGGGAATAAATTACTGTAGTAGTATAAATAAACCCCCTTAACCCCCTACCTTACACCCCATCCTGCAGGCCTCTTCCACGGGTAATAAATGACTGTAGTAGTATAAATAAACCCCCTTAACCCCCTACCTTACACCCCATCCTGCAGGCCTCTTCCACAGGAAATAAATTACTGTAGTAGTATAAATAAACCCCCTTAACCCCCTACCTTACACCCCATCCTGCAAGCCTCTTCCACGGGTAATAAATTACTGTAGTAGTATAAATAAACCCCCTTAACCCCCTACCTTACACCCCATCCTGCAGGCCTCTTCCACAGGGAATAAATTACTGTAGTAGTATAAATAAACCCCCTTAACCCCCTACCTTACACCCCATCCTGCAGGCCTCTTCCACGGGTAATAAATGACTGTAGTAGTATAAATAAACCCCCTTAACCCCCTACCTTACACCCCATCCTGCAGGCCTCTTCCATGGGTAATAAATGACTGTAGTAGTATAAATAAACCCCCTTAACCCCCTACCTTACACCCCATCCTGCAGGCCTCTTCCACAGGAAATAAATTACTGTAGTAGTATAAATAAACCCCCTTAACCCCCTACCTTACACCCCATCCTGCAGGCCTCTTCCATGGGTAATAAATGACTGTAGTAGTATAAATAAACCCCCTTAACCCCCTACCTTACACCCCATCCTGCAGGCCTCTTCCACAGGAAATAAATTACTGTAGTAGTATAAATAAACCCCCTTAACCCCCTACCTTACACCCCATCCTGCAGGCCTCTTCCACGGGTAATAAATTACTGTAGTAGTATAAATAAACCCCCTTAACCCCCTACCTTACACCCCATCCTGCAGGCCTCTTCCACAGGAAATAAATTACTGTAGTAGTATAAATAACCCCCCTTAACCCCCTACCTTACACCCCATCCTGCAGGCCTCTTCCACGGGTAATAAATGACTGTAGTAGTATAAATAAACCCCCTTAACCCCCTACCTTACACCCCATCCTGCAGGCCTCTTCCACGGGAAATAAATTACTGTAGTAGTATAAATAAACCCCCTTAACCCCCTACCTTACACCCCATCCTGCAGGCCTCTTCCACGGGTAATAAATGACTGTAGTAGTATAAATAACCCCCCTTAACCCCCTACCTTACACCCCATCCTGCAGGCCTCTTCCACGGGTAATAAATGACTGTAGTAGTATAAATAAACCCCCTTAACCCCCTACCTTACACCCCATCCTGCAGGCCTCTTCCACGGGTAATAAATGACTGTAGTAGTATAAATAAACCCCCTTAACCCCCTACCTTACACCCCATCCTGCAGGCCTCTTCCACAGGAAATAAATTACTGTAGTAGTATAAATAACCCCCCTTAACCCCCTACCTTACACCCCATCCTGCAGGCCTCTTCCATGGGTAATAAATTACTGTAGTAGTATAAAAAAAACCCTTAACCCCCTACCTTACACCCCATCCTGCAGGCCTCTTCCATGGGTAATAAATTACTGTAGTAGTATAAAAAAAACCCTTAACCCCCTACCTTACACCCCATCCTGCAGGCCTCTTCCACGGGTAATAAATGACTGTAGTAGTATAAATAAACCCCCTTAAGCCCCTACCTTACACCCCATCCTGCAGGCCTCTTCCACAGGAAATAAATTACTGTAGTGGCGTGTTGATGCGCATGTGAATAAGTTAATGGTGTAAATCACATTTGGGTGGCCTTACTTACGCATAAGCAATGGGTAGCGATTGTACAGAAAACGGCCTGTGTTCTGTTATAACAGGTGTGTGAAATTGAGATTTGACCAGAAATGTAAAGCAATGTGAGTGGCGGTTGCAGCTAGAGAAGCGCAATCTAAAATGCAACTTGATTGATTGATTGATAGTAGTATAAATAAAGATAGAAATTACAGTAAATAAAATTAAGCAAATATAATAGAACACCACAATTCAGCACAAAAATAGAGACGCACACAAGCATTGTCACAAGTTATACTCCTGAAGGCAGGGAAAAAAATAAAGTAAAATAAATAAACACAATGAATAAAAGCACTGGTTAATTGCACCAAGACCGTTGCAGTACTGCTGAGAGTCTCGAACATAGTCTGGGACCTGCAGTTAGGGTACGTACACCCGAGAGCAGCTATATAAGCCCATTAACCATGCATGAGTCCCCTTAAAGAGGGGCTGGGGGCAAACAGGCAGCAAGGCACCCACATGTTGCACACAGGACCACAACACACCTCCACCATGACACGTCGCTGGCAGGCAGTCGATCAAAATGACTGGTTAATGGTTGCCGATGGGGCAAAACATGTGTCAGTGGAACCCCTCATGCAGAATAATTTTTCCCAGGATTGAAATGATGGGCTAGAGAGGATTTCCATAGCCAGAGAAGGCTTCTGTGTGCAGTTAGGGAGGGAAAGGCAATAAGGTTAGTGTGAATATTGGTTGTGATGTTGTCTTCTGTTGGTCTTCCAAAAGGCTATGTGAGGAGATGGTGAAATTTGAGTCTGTGTTATTTCGGAGACTACATCAAAAAAAGATTCCTATAACCTAAATAATTTGGGGCACAACCAGAACATACATATGTGTTAGAGCACAGGGAGAATGTGAGCATCTATTGCATTTATCTTCGATTGGATCTGGGTACATTTTGGAAAGCTTAGCCTTACTATAGTTTAATTTATTATTATTATTATTGTTATTATTATTATTATTATTATTGTTGTTATTATTGTTACTATAGTGGAGTCTGTGAAGCACCTTAAACTGGATAGGCTAAGCCGGGCACAAGAGGAGGACGAGTTAACAGCTTTTAGTAGTCTGTAACTCAGTCTCCCGGGTGCTCTGATTTTCTCTAAAATCGATTCGTTTCTGGTAGTAAACGCTCATAAAGGTAAGCGACATGGCCCTTGGTTGAAGGATCAGCCATTAGTATGTGATCTGTGCCAGTGGCAGGTGGAATTTGAGGGAAGACCAAAGAATGAGTCCTGTAGTTGAAATTACCTGAAAAAGTCGGAATTGTTTAGTTTGCAAGTGGCGCACAATTGATCAAAGCTGGCAAGTGACCCGTCCACATGTAAGTCCCCCAAGCAGTGCAAGCCCTTTCTAGCCAAGCGCATGAATCTAGGACCCATTCTAGCAGGTAAAAGAGATGGTTATTGCACACAGGAGTTGATGAGGAGTTTGGGGAAGGCCCTTTCCTGTTTTGGCATGGCAGTGCCCCCGTGTACAAAGCGAGGTCCATAAAGACATGGTTTACTGAGTTTGGTGTGGAAGCCCTTGACTGGCCTGCGCAGAGCCCTGAACCCGACCCCATCCAACACGTCTGGGATGAATTGGAATGCCGACTGTGAGCCAGGCCTTCTCCCCAACATCAGTGTCCAACCTCACTGATGCTCTTGTGGCTGAATGGGAGCGAATCCACAACCATGCTCCAGAATGTAGTGGAAAGGCTCCCCAGAAGAGTTGCAGCAGCAAAGGGGGACCAACTCCATGTTAATGCCCATGGTTTTGGAATGAGATGTTCAACAAGCACATATGGGTGTGACGCCCGGGTGTCCACAAACTCTTGGCCATGTAGTGTAGTTTGTGGCTTGCAGTTTTATGGATAATAAGTGTTACTACAACTCCAGTGTCTTTAGTAAGTGACCAACCATTATCAGGTGGCACTATTCAGAAGCATTGTGGACTGAGAAGAGGGGAGGTGGATGGTCAACTTTGATATTTGCCAGCCCACAGACACAAATTCTCCACCCTGAACACACCCTACCACAAAATAAATAAGGCTTTAATGAAAGAGATCAATTTATCAATTAAGGAAAAGGGAATGGGTAATTGATTTCAGCATTAGAAACACATGAAAAGTACGTAGGCTGTATCATGTGGGTTTTCTGACCATTTTCAGGCCTAGTGTAGAGCATTTGTAGAACTGCGGAGTGTTCCTGGAGCTCTTGTTTAGGGTGACAATGTCCATGGCTGCCAGAGAGCAGAAGATAGACGAAACAAAGACACTTACACAAGTGAATTTCCGATGAATCAGCCAAACGTTTGGAGCAATGAACGGCCCTCTCAAAGCAAAGCCAATTCATCTGTATAGTCATCCATTACCAACAGCCCACAAGGGCCAAGAAGACATTATGGTCATTGCCTATAAAGTTTATTATTGAATTCCTAACAAACAAGAACTGGGAACTGTATATGGAACATAGACGATGTGCTTTGACATCACGCCGTATGCACTAATCAGATGTCCTGTACTGTTCAAGAGAGGAGATAAATCTGGGTTTGTAAAACAAAGCTGCATCTCATACCCTATGTGAAGGCCACCCTCTCTAATTGTGTTACTCGTAGTACATATCCAAATGTAGTCTCCCGCTTGGAAAACAATCTGCTTTATTCAGCTGCTGTGTGCCACAGCTTAAAGGACATTAGAGTCAAGCTGCTATAATTGCATTGTGTCCTCTGGACACATTCGGGGAACTGGAGGTTTTATGTGTCATCATAGATAAAATGCAATGATTAAAGGTCATTTCAATCCACTTTGTAATTCAGAGAATTAACACACAATCAACATTCAGGAATTTGCCCTTGATACAGCGACATGCCCAAAATTCATAGAAGGCCACCGCGTAGACGACATGTGTCCTCCTACAGCGAACAGAGGTCGTGTCAGACCTGCTGCAACATGACTGGTAGACTATGCGTGTCCCTAACCATGAGAAGTCCCACAGCCCATGAGCAACACCTCTGCGTGGTAACAGCTGGAGAGGACTTAAATGGAACACTGGGAAGTGGTCCTACCGGACAGAATGAGGAGCAGGAAATGAACTCTGAGGTTTGAAGAAAACACATTATGAGTCTACATGTAGAGAATATCTGGGAGTTAGTTATTCATCCAACGTATGTGCCGATAATGCAATCTGCTCACCATCTTTAAGTCACAGGGATTCTGTTCAAACCACGAAAAGTCATTTTAAATGGACTCGTACAGTTTCATTTCACCGTCCCTTCTGAGTGCAGTAAAACGTCTTTGTGGTTCTATTTCAACAAGTCAAGGCAGTATTGAGGCGGCACGGGGGTGCAGTGGTTAGCATGGTCGCCTCACAGCAAGAAGGTCCTTGGTTGGAGTCCCGGGGTAGTCCAACCTTGGGGGTCGTCCCGGGTTGTCCTCTGTGGAGTTTGCATGTTCTCCCCGTGTCTGTGTGGGTTTCCTCTGGGGGCTCCGGTTTCCTCCCGCAGTCCAAAGACATGTAGGTCAGGTGAATCAGCTGTACCAAATTGTCCCTAGGTGTGTGTGGGTGTGTGTGTGTGTGTGTGTGTGTGTGTGGGTGGGCCCTGTGATGGCCTGGCGGCCTGTCCAGGGTGTCTCCCCGCCTGCTACCCAATGATTGCTGGGATAGGCTGCAGCATCCCCGCGACCCTGAGAGCAGGATAAGCGGTTCAGAGAATGGATGGATGGATGGATGGATGGAAGGCAGTATTGCCTCAGAGGGTCTTTGGTTCCATCCTAGTCCATTTGTGTGGAGTTTGCATGAGCTCCCCTGGTCCGGTTTCTCTCTGCAGTCCAGACACACACATGTCAGGTAAACTGAAGAGTCACACTGTCCATAGGTACAGATGGTATGGGAGTGGTGCCGTGCATCAGATGGTATGGGAGTGGTGCAGTGCATCAGGTGGTATGGGAGTGGTGCCGTGCATCAGGTGGTATGGGAGTGGTGCCGTGCATCAGATGGTATGGGAGTGGTGCTGTGCATCAGGTGGTATGGGAGTGGTGCAGTGCATCAGATGGTATGGGAGTGGTGCAGTGCATCAGGTGGTATGGGAGTGGTGCAGTGCATCAGGTGGTATGGGAGTGGTGCAGTGCATCAGGTGGTATGGGAGTGGTGCCGTGCATCAGGTGGTATGGGAGTGGTGCCTGCATCAGATGGTATGGGAGTGGTGCTGTGCATCAGGTGGTATGGGAGTGGTGCTGTGCTTCAGGTGGTATGGGAGTGGTGCCGTGCATCAGGTGGTATGGGAGTGGTGCCTGCATCAGATGGTATGGGAGTGGTGTTGTGCATCAGATGGTATGGGAGTGGTGCCGTGCATCAGGTGGTATGGGAGTGGTGCAGTGCATCAGGTGGTATGGGAGTGGTGCTGTGCATCAGGTGGTATGGGAGTGGTGCCGTGCATCAGGTGGTATGGGAGTGGTGCCTGCATCAGATGGTATGGGAGTGGTGTTGTGCATCAGATGGTATGGGAGTGGTGCTGTGCATCAGGTGGTATGGGAGTGGTGCTGTGCATCAGGTGGTATGGGAGTGGTGCAGTGCATCAGGTGGTATGGGAGTGGTGCCGTGCATCAGGTGGTATGGGAGTGGTGCTGTGCATCAGGTGGTATGGGAGTGGTGCTGTGCATCAGGTGGTATGGGAGTGGTGCTGTGCATCAGGTGGTATGGGAGTGGTGCCGTGCATCAGATGGTATGGGAGTGGTGCTGTGCATCAGGTGGTATGGGAGTGGTGCTGTGCATCAGGTGGTATGGGAGTGGTGCCGTGCATCAGGTGGTATGGGAGCGGTGTTGTGCATCAGGTGGTATGGGAGTGGTGCCGTGCATCAGGTGGTATGGGAGTGGTGCTGTGCATCAGGTGGTATGGGAGTGGTGCAGTGCATCAGATGGTATGGGAGTGGTGCTGTGCATCAGGTGGTATGGGAGTGGTGCTGTGCATCAGGTGGTATGGGAGTGGTGCCGTGCATCAGGTGGTATGGGAGCGGTGTTGTGCATCAGGTGGTATGGGAGTGGTGCCGTGCATCAGGTGGTAAGGGAGCGGTGTTGTGCATCAGGTGGTATGGGAGTGGTGCCGTGCTCAGGTGGTATGGGAGTGGTGCCGTGCATCAGGTGGTAAGGGAGCGGTGTTGTGCATCAGGTGGTATGGGAGTGGTGCAGTGCATCAGATGGTATGGGAGTGGTGCCTGCATCAGATGGTATGGGAGTGGTGCCGTGCATCAGGTGGTATGGGAGTGGTGCCGTCCATGTGATGGCGACTGGTTCAGCTCTCTCCTAGCCTTACTTACATCACCTGCCGGGATGCTCTCCAGCCCGTCTTTCCCTTTATACCTCTTTTGAAACTCGTGAATCTGGATAAATTGTTGTCTGATCTACACAACTAATGAGAACTGTAGTGTATTGTGTCTGGTTTGTGTGCGCGCGTGTGGTTGTGTGTACTTTGCAAAATTCTTTCACATCCAAGACAAATTCCCTTGGGAATAGAATAGAAAGTCCATCCGTTATCCAAACCGCTTATCCTTCTCTCAGGGTCGCGGGGGAATAGAAAATCCCTTGTATTCTATTAAAATTCTATCCTTCCTTCTTCTTCCTGAAAACGTTGTGGCATCTGCTCGTCGGCAGGCCTCTTACATGCAGCAGACTCAAAGTTCAAGTTCATCTAAACCCATGAACTAAGTGTTTGTAGAAACACACCTACATATTTATGATGATATTTTGGGCATCCAGCGCCGTTCTGACACTGAAAACCTCACAAGGACACAGAAAGAAGGGAAGGGGCCAGAGCTGTTTGGATCTTCTTCATGGTGCCAGCTGCAGTTTTATGGGAGGTTATGTCATCTGCTGAAATAGTGATTAGTCGAAACACAAAACAGATAATTGGATTTGGAAATACTGTACACACAGTCAGTCTGTGGAATAATACGAGCAGTCAGTTAGCTTCAGGGTTTTCTTGGGTTATGGACATTTTTCAAACCTTTGTTTATCCAGAAAAGTTTTTTCCCTCCAATTCACGTTCCTGCTTGTCACATTCACACAGGGGGCTGCTTGTTACATCCACAGTCTTCTGCTGCTGGCCAGCACCAGCATGGACACGCCGTACTGGACCATTCAGCCTGTAAAGGCACCTTGGCAGTAACGGTCACGGCAGGGAGAACATGAATCATTCTGTTTCTCTGTCAGCATTTCCCAAGCTGACAGGATGCTGAGGCGGACATATTCACCCGGGTCACAAGCTGGCTTTTCTGGGTGCACCAGACATGGCCAACAATGGCATAGGAAAATGACCCATGCGTTAAGCTTATTTTTGTCATACGTAGGGGCACAGCTGAGAGGGGGAAAGGGGAAGTACTAACATGGGGCCCCAAGCAATAACGGGCCCTATAGAGTGACATCATATTAGTGTACTGTAGAGGAGCTAAATCAGGAGTCATGACAACTTTCTCTTTCGGCTACACAACGTGCACCATTTATTCCTTCACCATTACAACAACAACAAAAAACCCACGCAGCGGAAGTGCACCACTGTAAACCCGAACCGAGGAAACAGCAGCTGTAAACCAACGTTCCTACCAGCTCAATAAGGGGAATTGTGTATCCCCATAACCACTACAGTACTACACTGAACACATGAGAGCTAGCTGGCATCACGGTTCCTAACAGAACCCCTGGATAGAAGTCAGAAGCAGTGTCCGCGTTGTTGGTACATTCTACATACTTCAGGATGTAGTGTGTACTGCATACTGTTGGGCAGTGATGTGTGTGTGGAGAGGTCGGTGGCTGGGTAGGCAGTGGGCATTCACAAATCCAAATCACATCCTTTTGTGCTCTCTAATGTTTTATAACAATGCGACCCTTCTTCATTCTTCCAACTGCCACAGAACTCTAGAATATTCTGTCCCCCTGGCTGAACTACATTCCAAATGAAAACCTAAACAAAGATATTGTCAAAGTATATATGAAGTACTTCTTCTTTGTTTTATATGGTTTTTGATAGCTGTGAAATGATTAAGTAACGCCATTGCCTCACATCACAACATTACACAGCATTACATCACTAAACCCCAGAAACGCCTCTTTAACTCCATTTTGGCAGACATACCGCAGCACAACAGGCAGCTGTACTTTGTCGGTTGTGTCAGTGGTCTCATCGACTTGTGTGGACACGAAAGGGGCTGCATTTACCTCATCTGGAATGTTCTGTCAAAGAGTGTCACTTACTGCCAAGATAAGGTCATTTTGAATATGGTTCGATGTTCCGGAAAACACTGAGGAAACGTCAAGATGCGTCGCCAACCGCTGGTCTTTCTCCACAACGAGGTTTAAGAGCTCCACATAGTAGTTTCCCCGGTTTGATGAGCCGGTGCTTTCTGTTTCCCTAAGTAGCAAGTGGCACATATCAAGTCCTCCAGAAGCTCATGATTTTCCCCTCACCTTCATGTTGTGCGCCGAGACTTGCTGTTTGTCAGCCTCGTTTAAAGTTAGTTTGACCATTTAAAGATGATCGGTGTGCAGTTTCCAAAGGTGTTCTGTGCTATTTGATGTTGAATGTGTGGACTGGACCGCTCGTGCTTGGCTAGCGCTGCAGGCAGGTTGTTCAGGTCACAGTAGCCGGCACCTACCCACACATTGTCCCGCTCTCTGGAAAACAGCAAACAAGGGAAGCAGTACAGCCTGCTGGTGGTAGCATTGGAGCCGCATAGCCACTCTTTCCTTATGCACCACTCTGGCTGTAATGATCAGATGATTTTCAGCCCTTTACGCTGGTGGAGGTCAGGGAGAGCTGGTGTAGGCCTGCCTTGCTTCCATCCATTCATCCATTATCCAAACCTCTTATCCTGCTCTCAGGGTCATGGGGATGCTGGAGCCTATCCCAGCAGTCATTGGGTGGCAGTCAAGGAGACACCCGCCAGGCCATCACAGGGGGAGTGACAAGTAATATTTGCTGGTAATCCAGCTTATTAAAACTCTGAAGATGTACAGTGGTCGATATTACTGATTTCGCTCCAAAGTGTAGCTAAGCTGCTCAAATTCAAATGAGCTAGCTTGCTTTATTGATAGCACAAATATCTAGGACATTGCAGCAGTTTAGCACCTTGGTGGCTCTGATTGGATTGCTCCCCCGCTATAAACAGCGCCTTTCCTCGTCCGTTGATTTCGCCTCGAGCTACGCAATACGCATGCACAAACTGCGAACTTCACAACGTTAAAGGCAATCCTGAAAAAAGCAGAGCCTACGCTTCCCACTGAAAAAGTAGAGGAGCTTGTGTGCTATACGCCGTTTCACTAAGTTTAAGGACTTAAACCCGCCCATCATTGCTGTTGGGGCATATCCAGTATGTAGATTTCTACATACTGCATTACCCTTGGTGGACTCACATCCATGTGGAAGCGACCTAGTCTCACATAACCAACCTAAATCCTGCTGGCTCGGTTTTTTTGGGCTACGAGATATTAGTCTGGAAATGATCCATCCATTCATTATCCATCCATTCATTATCCATCCATCCATCCATCCATAATCCATCCATAATCCATCCATCCATCATCCATCCATTCATTATCCATCCATCCATTATCCATCCATCCATCATTATCCATCCATCCATTATCCATCCATCCATCATCCATCCATCCATTATCCATCCATCCATCCATCATCCATCCATTATCCATCCATCCATTCATTATCCATCCATCCATTCATTATCCATCCATCATCCATCCATTCATTATCCGAACCGCTTATGCTTCTCTCAGGATCGTGGGATGCTGGAGCCTATCCCAGCAGTCATTGGGCGGCAGGCCACCGGGCCACCGGGCCACCAACCAGGGCACCACACAGCGCCTGGAAACGATCCATTGAGGATCAACTGAGTCTGGCAGCTGGAAGTCGAACCAATCAGCAGCGACGATAACAAGCAGCGAGCAGCGCCGCCATTACTGTAGTTTCCACACCCCGTAACTAAGTACCGCCTCCATATTACTAAATTCAGCTCCTCCTGCACCGTTCTGACTGTTTTGTTTCAAGTCCCAAATCGTTTCCGTTTAAATGGATTCCTGAGGTCTAATTACCACATAGAAGGCGTAGTAAGGGCGGACTGATCGTCTGGGTGTCCGGCCGGTGTGAAGCGGCCAGGAGGGGCGGGGCTCCACCGCTTCCTCATTGGACCCGTCTGACGCGGAGGGACGCAGCACGGAGGCGACTGCTCCGCTCCGAGCACACCGGCGACGGTCAGCCGAGCCTCTAGAGCCCTTCCCTGGGGACGCAGCCGGACATCCAGAACCCCCCCCCCCCCGGGGCTGCTTGGATTAGCCGCGTCGGGAGGGTCGTCCGTCTGTCAGACGAGGCCGAGGAGTCTGCGCCTGTGGTCAACCCGCCTCCGGGTCTTGTAGGTCGGCTTTGTTCGGTGTCGGCAGCCCCTGCAGCGCCTCTCCGCCGGCATGGACCGCTCAGACAAGGAGGTCCGTTCGGATGAGGAGACCGAGTATGAGGACGAGGAGGTGGACCCCAGAATTCAGGTAGGAGTGGGGTGTCTCCCCTGTGACCTCCTCTGTAATGTGATGAGGATGGCAGCAAGGCAGGACTGGCAGCAGCTAAACCACACGTAAGGTCAGGCGGTCACCACCCAACCCGACATTCCTCACCTCTACACGCACGCCACAGCGAGCGGTACCGGTACCGACAGCCCACACACTGACGTAACCCACCCGAGACGCGCACGATGCCCGCCTGCCTCCTGGGGCAGGTGGGCATCTGCGGTGGCTGCAGGTCTGTCATGACACAGCGACCGGACGGATGTGACGTGACCTTTTCTTCCACTGCTGGTCTCACATGTGGACGGACCTGTACTGCTGTCCGTAACACACCAAGACCTAGCCTACCTGTTTAACCCAGAACCTGACATGCGTCCAGTACAAGTCCCGTTCAGCCCAGAACCCGACATGTCTCCAGTACAAGTCCCGTTTAGCCCAGAACCCGACATGCGTCCAGTACAAGTCCCGTTTAGCCCAGAACCCGACATGCGTCCAGTACAAGTCCCGTTTAGCCCAGAACCCGACATGCGTACAGTACAAGTCCCGTTCAGCCCAGAGCCCGACATGTGTCCAGTACAAGTCCCGTTCAGCCCAGAACCCGACATGTGTCCAGTACAAGTCCCGTTCAGCCCAGAACCCGACATGCGTCCAGTACAAGTCCCGTTCAGCCCAGAACCCGACATGCGTCCAGTACAAGTCCCGTTCAGCCCAGAACCCGACATGTGTCCAGGACAAGTCCGGTACTACATGTCCAGTATGTTTTCTGATGAGCGCTTTACTAAGATGCAGTGTTTGTTTTTCATTTGATTTTGAGCAACTCCAAACTCTTGTTAATGTTTTTACTCAAGCGTCCTTAATACTACTGCTCCGTTATGACTGACTGTTCACACACTGCCCTCCTCCTCCTCCTCCTCCTCCTCCTCCTGGCACTGTTTAACGGTTTCAGCCTCTTGTCTCATGTGTTCCACATGTTGCAGGTTTCCTCCCTTGTACCAAACTGTACCTCATTCCATTCCCTCCTGCTCCTCTTTCTCCCATTCCATTCCCTCCTGCTCCTCTTTCTCCCATTCCATTCCCTCCTGCTCCTCTTTCTCCCATTCCATTCCCTCCTGCTCCTCTTTCTCCCATTCCATTCCCTCCTGCTCCTCTTTCTCCCATTTCATTCCCTCCTGCTCCTCTTTCTCCCATTCCATTCCCTCCTGCTCCTCTTTCTCCCATTTCATTCCCTCCTGCTCCTCTTTCTCCCATTTCATTCCCTCCTGCTCCTCTTTCTCCCATTCCATTCCCTCCTGCTCCTCTTTCTCCCATTTCATTCCCTCCTGCTCCCCTTTCTCCCATTCCATTCCCTCCTAATCCTCTTTCTCCCATTCCATTCCCTCCTGCTCCCCTTTCTCCCATTCCATTCCCTCCTGCTCCTCTTTCTCCCATTCCATTCCCTCCTGCTCCTCTTTCTCCCATTCCATTCCCTCCTGCTCCTCTTTCTCCCATTCCATTCCCTCCTGCTCCTCTTTCTCCCATTCCATTCTCTCCTGCTCCTCTTTCTCCCATTTCATTCCCTCCTGCTCCTCTTTCTCCCATTCCATTCCCTCCTGCTCCCCTTTCTCCCATTCCATTCTCTCCTGCTCCTCTTTCTCCCATTTCATTCCCTCCTGCTCCCCTTTCTCCCATTCCATTCCCTCCTGGTCCTCTCTCCCATTCCATTCCCTCCTGCTCCTCTTTCTCCCATTCCATTCCCTCCTGCTCCTCTTTCTCCCATTTCATTTCTCCCTGCTCCTCTTTCTCCCATTTCATTTCTCCCTGCTTCCCTCTCTTCCAGGGAGAACTGGAGAAACTCAACCAGTCCACAGAAGACATCAACAGATGTGAGACCGAATTGGAGGTAAGGTTGTGCAACTCAAACACACACACACACACACACACACACACACACACACACACACACACACACACACACACACACAGACCTAGGGACAAGTTAGTGTGGCCGACTGGCCTGAGCTACATGTCGTTGGACTGTGGGAAGACACTCTCATATGTACCAATATATATACCAGTAAGGTGTTGAGCCACCACGAGTTTCCAGACCATCCCCAATGCTCCTCATTGTAGACTCTACAAGTCTCTGAACCCTGCTGGAGGATGAGCACCATTCTTCCAAGAGATAGTCCCTCATTTGGTGTTTTGATGATGGGGTGATCACTGCCTCAACATGGCGGTCCAAAACCCAAATCTCAGTGTTCAATCGGGTTGAGCTGTGGTGACAGTGAAGGCCATAGAACATGATTTACATCATGTTGATCCTGCTCAACCCATCCAGTGACCCCTCGTGCCCTGCGGAGGCAGGGGGCGTTGTCTTCCTGGAAGAGACCGCTCCCATCAGGACAGAAATGTCTCACCATAGGACGAAGGTGACCACTCAGAATAAGTCTGTTGATTTGTCACCCTTCCCTCTAAGGGGACAAGTGGACTCAAACCATGGCAGGAAAATGCCCCCATAGCATAACAGACCCCCGGACCCCCTCACTGTAGGGGTCAAGCATTCAGGTGTTTCGTTTCATTTGTCCCCCGTCTTTATGTGTGTTGATGTTACGTATAAGAGGAGCTGGGGATACAGAGCGATGTGCAGTTGGCTCCGTCGTCTTCAGGCAGGGAATGTCTGGTGCAGTGAACTTGCTTACTTCATGTCTGTGTTAACATACGTTACATTAGGCAATCGTCTTTATTCTGAAGCGATGCAGTAAACAGGATGCAGGTCCATCTATTGCCTAAACTACCACCAAGTACTGAGACTCAGCAACTCCCCTGTGTAGATCAGGATATAATGATCACATACGTACGTTATGAGCGTGCTAGAGATCATGATGAAGGTCTCTCCAGAAACTGAAGTAATACAGTTTACACACAAGAACATGTTATGTGGGCCGTTCAGGTTGCATAAGACTGTTCTTTGGATGCTGTATAATATACATAGGCACTGATAACCCATGTAGGCCAGTTGCCATCAGCGGAGCTTTATTGAGTTGAAAGTGTCATGGTTAAGGAGCCTGGGCTTGCTTGTTGAACTATTGCACCCCTCGTGTTTGATCCGAGTGATGTGGCCCCTGACACAGCAGAATGTGAAGTGCAGCTGAGTATGTCAGTTTGTACGTCTCACAGGTTTGGTACACTGGATAACCTGAGAGAGAGAGAGAGAGAGAGAGAGAGAGAGAGAAGAGAGAGAGAGAGAGAGAGAGAGAGAGAGAGAGAGAGAGAGAGAGAGAGAGAGAGAGAGAGAGAGAGAGAGAGAGAGAGAGAGCATCACCCAGCTTGTCCTCGTGAGGAGGTGGTGGTCTGTCCAGCATTCTGCACCCCTCATAGCACCGCTCACCAGGATGTAATAACTGATGCCAGACAGTCGGGATCAGCCACTGGATTATTCCCACCGACAGTGTGTTGGGATAGTTAGTACCTGACTGACATTGATACCATGCCCTTGTTCAAACGCACACAACAGCAAACACTCAGAGTGCAACATGTTTCTTAAAGGGACAGCCGGGAGAATGTTCCTGAAGGACAAAGTGCAGTTTTACTCCAAAGTGAGAGAACTGTGGGAGGGAGGGAGGGAGAGAGAGAGAGAGAGAGAGAGAAAGAGGTTTTTTGGCTTTTGAAATAACTTATTTACATCACAGTATAAAAAGCCAGCATTCCCGTCATGTCAGCGTAAACTGGTAAGCTAAAAAACAAAATCTCAGGCATCGTTACTGTGGCTCAATCAAATTACAAAAAAAATTCTCTCTCTCTCTCACACACATATCCATATATCTATCTATATATATATATATAGCGTTTTTTTCTGAAACCATCAATGGTGTTGTGAGTGCTCAACTAATGAGGAGCGGAATATCGACACGGATACTGGAGAAAAGATTTGAATACATTGCAGTACAGGCCCGTTTGGTGTGTCTTGCACTCATCCCCCAGACCCCAGATGAGTGCAAGACACACCAAACGGGCCTGTACTGCAATGTATTCAAATCTTTTCTCCTGTATTCATGTTGATATATATATATATATATATATAATAACTTAAGAACAAGTGAACCATCTTGCCCAAGTGAGCACAACACCTGTCTGAACCCCCACAGCGCCCTGAAAGAGTCCAGATTACTGGTCAGGGTGTAGAAAGCGTGCTCCATCCTCAGACGAGCCGCCACCAAACCCTTCATACTCTGCACCGCATCGGTCCAGCGCTGACCCAGCATCTGATTCTCCCTGGTCTTCTAGATCGCTAGCTTAGCAGTTCCAAACAAAAGATCGACGAGAACTAGAAGCAGTCTTTTTCTTGCTGTGTATTTAGGCCCAAAAACAAACAAGGGGCCGGAGAAATCCTCTCCCACAGCTTCCACCATCCCTGCAGTACTCTAAATAAGCCCACTAACGAGGACAAGAGACCCCTAAATGCTCTCCTGTTTCCCTCAGTGTACAGAAAGGACAGTCCTCCTCAGTGCTTGGATCCAGGGAGCCCTGTGTCTGTTCGTAGCTATTGGTCCATGTGTACTCCTCCATTGGAGGTCAGCCATGCGTTTCTCAACAGGAGGCTTATACAGGACCCTCCGCCGTCCTTCAGGGGTACAGTCTGAAGCAAAACCCTCAGTCCACCTCGGCTGCTTGACTTCAGCCAGAGAGTGAAGGTTGAGTGCCTTCACACAGCTGTAGTAAACCTGCTTCTTCCCACAAGAGCTGAAACTATCCGGCACTGGTTCAGGGAAAGAAGCCGCCTGCTGCCCCCCAC
This sequence comes from Lampris incognitus, assembly GCF_029633865.1. Lineage (NCBI taxonomy): Eukaryota > Metazoa > Chordata > Actinopteri > Lampriformes > Lampridae > Lampris > Lampris incognitus. The sequence continues at coordinate 60,870,478 of NC_079219.1, forward strand.
CACGCCTCAGCAGCAGGACTGACGATCAGGGAGGGAAAGACGCTCACTGTCAGTGGCCCAGATAGGGACTCCCAGACGTCCTCCACAACCCTCTTCAGCACTCTGGAGGACCTGATGTTGATGATGCCACCAAGTGTTTGCGTGGATGTTTTTGTAAGCTAGCCCAGTTTAGTGATGCCAGCCTGAACAAACGTAGTCCTTACTGTAGCAGAGCAAAAGGTGGTATCCACAAGGAAGTCATTATAAAGCAGCGGCTCCTCAAAAGCCACATTCCTGCTCGAGGGTCAGGAGTTCATGTGACCTTAAGCATCTACCAGGCTTCAACCACCGAGTTGTAAGAAGGTGCGAGTCCGGTCAGGTCAGCTTCAGATGACCTCAGCAGAACCCAAGCAGGGCAGCTTTCCTAAGAAGCAGCTGAGCAGGAGCCAACCAGCAGTGACCACAGCCGTGTAGCAAGCAGCCTATGTGCCGTCTGTAGTTTGAAGGCCGCAGTTCTGGATAGAATGTCTATAAGTCCTTGTCCTGTAAAAAAAATCTCTAATATAAAAATAAATAAAAATTGGGCAACAGCAGATTTACTATAAAGCGTTCCCGTAAAAGCAGGTTTTAAGAAGTGATTTAAATGAAGGCAGTGACTTTTCTAGCCTAATTTCCTGAGGTAGGGCATTCGCAAGGCTCAACGTTTTCAGTTTTGTTTTTTTTTAAATCTGGGAATTTACCGGTGTTTATTTTTACAGTATTTTTCGGTGAAAATAATCCGTGGAAACATAAAATGTGGGTGAAAATCAGTTTAAACCGATCTGCTCCTTTTAAAAATCCAGGTATTTTATGATGAAAATTGGTGCTGATCCGGGGAGGGTTGCAGACTACCACATACTTCCTCCAATACATGTGGCGTCACCAGCCGCTTCTTTTCACCTGACACTGAGGAGTTTCGCCAGGGGGACATAGTGCGTGGGAGTATCATACTACTCCCCCCCCAAACAGGTGCCCTGACCGACCAGAGGAGGCGCTAGTGCGGCAACCAGGACACACACCCACATCTGGCATGCCACCCGCAGACATGGCCAATCGTGTTTGTAGGGACGCCTGACCAAGCCGGAGGTAACGCGGGGATTCGAACCAGCGATCCCCATGTTGGTAGGCAACGGACTAGACCGCCATGCTATCCGGACGCCCTCACAATTCATTTTCTATGGACAAAATACAAAATCAACTTTTTCTGTGTTTTAATAGTTTATGTGGGTAGCATGTACGTGTATATATATATATATATATATATATATATATATATATATGGTGTTGTCAACTGTCTGTTACCTTTTCATGCTTGTGACGTGGTGGAGCGATAAGCTGTTCATAACATGCATGAGATGCTGTCGGCTCTTGCTATGGCACTCCAGCGATGTTTTTCACATACCCACATCCAGCATCCCACCCGCAGACACGACCAGTTGTGTCTGTAAGGACGCCCGACCAAGCCGGAGGTAACGCGGGGATTCGAACCGGCGATCCCCGTGTTGGTAGGCAACGGAATAGACTACTACGCCACCCGGACGCTCCTGATGTGCCTTTGGAAAACGACCCCATTTTATCTGCCTTGCACTCAAACTTGTAGCATACTGTGCAGTAATAGGTGGTTGGAGTTTGGCCTACGTCCTGTACTGCAGCCCAGCTGAACTGTTTCCAGGATCACTGAACTACTCTGCCACATCTGTTCATAAATGTCTTTATCCGCTGCCATTTTCTCGTGAGTGACGAGTCTGACAGCCACGCATCACATGACTCGCCTACTCAATTCTTGATTGGCCAGTGGTGCTTGCCAATATTCTCCGATGCGTGCAAGGGGAGGGGCGATACTGTGTGCCAGAGAATGAGAGCATAATTTATGATAAGTTGATCACACAAAATGATTGAAACATTTTTTATCATCTATCCATCCATCCATCCATTATCCAAACCGCTTATCCTGCTCTCAGGGTCGCGGGGATGCTGCAGCCTGTCCCAGCAGTCACTGGGCAGCAGGTGGGGAGACACCCTGGACAGGCCGCCAGGCCACCACACAGGGCCCACACAGGGCCCACACAGGGCCCACACAGGGCCCACACCCACACAGGGCCCACACAGGGCCCACACCCACACAGGGCCCACACAGGGCCCACACAGGGCCCACACCCACACAGGGCCCACACCCACACAGGGCCCACACAGGGCCCACACAGGGCCCGCACCCACACAGGGCCCACACAGGGCCCACACAGGGCCCACACCCACACAGGGCCCACACAGGGCCCACACCCACACATTCACACCTAGGGACAGTTTAGTACGGCTGAGTCACCTGACCTACATGTCTTTGGACTGTGGGAGGAAACCGGAGCGCCCAGAGGAAATCCACCCAGACACGGGGAGAACATGCAAACTCCACACAGAGCACGACCCGGGACGACCCCCAAGGTTGGACTACCCCGGGGCTCGAACCCAGGACCTTCTTGCTGTGAGGGGACCGTGCTAACCACTGCGCCACTGTGCTGCCACATGTTTTATTATTTATTTATTTACTTTTTTTACCACTTGCCCAATTAGTGAGTTGCTAGATTTACTAACCCGACGTGGCATTTTACTTGCCCTGGGTAATCGGGCAATCCTTATTGTTGATAAAAAAAGTGTGTTTGTTGTGATGGGCGAGGTCTGCCGGAACATCTCTGTGTGTGGCTGAATATCCCACTTAGGAACGGAGCTCTCATTCCCTGAGCTGAAAAGGGTTTCTGAATTATGTTCTCTTGCTCTCGCCCTTCCTCCCACCATCGTTCTTCTGGATTTTTATTTTTACTTTATCTAGAACTTATTTGCTTCTCCGTAACTTTTTTAGATGCTAGTGTTATTATTTTTATATTTTTGTTGTGACCTATGTGAGCAAACTGATTCTGATACTCTGTCTCTGTCTCTCTCTCTGTCTCCGTCTTTGTCTCTGTCTCTGTCTCTTTCTCTGTCGCTCTCTCTCTCTCAGGATGCAAGACAGAAGTTCCGCTCGGTTCTGGTCGAGGCCACGGTGAAGCTGGATGAGTTAGTGAAGAAGGTTGGCAAGGCCGTGGAGGAGTCCAAACCCTACTGGGAGGCCCGCAGGATGGCTAGACAGGTGAGAAAGAGAGAGTACAGATTGGTTGGATGGATGTAAGCGTGGGTGGAGGAGGATATGGGTGGTTGGATGGATGATGGACTCAGGATAAAGGGAGGTAGAAATGGATGAATTATTTGGGATTAGCAGAAGGGAGAGATGACACAGGTATGTGAGGGAAGACTTGAAAGGTTGGATGACGGAGAGAGAAGAGATGAACAGATGTATTGATATGTAGGTTGGCGGAGGTATAGATGAAATAAGATGGCTAGATGATGAGAGACAGATGGATGACAATGAAAGCAAGAGAAATGGTGGCTAGATGGATGTGTGGATGGAGGTAGAGATGGGTTTGCTCAGATTGATGGATGGACTGATGGACTGCAAGGGGGAGACAGATGTGGGTGGATGGAAGGAAGATATAGGGAGAGGGAGAAATGCTGACTGGGGGGATAGTTCCATGTGTGCAGGGAAAGAAGGGTGGATGGGATGAAGGAGTGAGACCTGAATGACTTCTGGGTAAATGGGTGTGTTTTTTTCTTTTCTGAATGATGGATGGATAGATGCTAGGTGCTAACTCCAGGGTAAGAGCTGGTTTGTCTCTCTGTTGCTGATGCACACTGTCCGCTGCCCAGCATCCAGTTAGCTGTCAGGGCACCTGCAGATTGAGTGTGTGTGTGTGTGTGTGTGGTTGGGGGGGGGGTGATGCTATGATCTTTGTTTCCTGACCACCCTAGCCTGAGCAAGCTATGCTTTGTGTGTGTGTGGGGGGGGGGGGGTGATGCTATGATCTTTGTTTCCTGACCACCCTAGCCTGAGCAAGCTATGCTTTGTGTGTGTGTGTGGGGGGGGGGGTGATGCTATGATCTTTGTTTCCTGACCACCCTAGCCTGAGCAAGCTATGCTGTGTGTGTGTGGGAGGGGGGGCATGTAGTAATAGCAGTAGCAGTAGCCTGTTCATACAGATAAGGTGTAAATGGCTACCCAGGAAGCAGAGGGGCCAACTGAGAAGTGAAAGTCAGGTGTTTAGTGGCTTCTTTATGACGGTGCCTCTCTTCCTCTCGGTATGGTTTGTGCCGGCTGACCGGTGGTGGGATCACCTCCAGGCCGTGGAATGATCAAGTGGTGTGATGAGAGAAAGAGTTGAATGTGTTTCCAAGGCAACACGGCAGATTGCACTCCCCTTTCACATCGATGTGTTTCTTTTACCCCATTAAAGCTACCTGTTCTACCCAGAATGTTGGTGTTTCCCTGAGAATTTGCTTCGGCGGCAGTGCTGTTGTGCACACCATGTGTCCATGAGCGTGCGATGCTGAGCCGTATTCACACACATCACAGTACCTTCATATTTCAGTGTTTTCCCTAGGTTTGTAAGACTTGGGTGCATGTATTTGGTGGGGGGTTTGGGGGTTCTCCTGTAAGAAAATTTCATGTTATTCAATACAAAATGTGTCATTTCAAAGCTAATGCACATAAAAAATAAATAACACTCACAAAGCTTAAACACAAGGTCCCAGAAAGGTGTCAGGTCCTCTGGACACAGCGTTTATTGAGAGAGAAACGTTTCATCATCATCGAAGTGACCTCTTCAGTCTCTCCTGACTGCAGGTACCCCACCCTTATAAACGATACAGTGGCTGCAGGTGTCCCCACCCTTATAAACAATACAGTGGCTGCAGGTATCCCCACCCTTATAAACAATACAGTGACTGCAGGTGTCCCCACCCTTATAAACAATACAGTGACTGCAGGTGTCCCCACCCTTATAAACAATACAGTGGCTGCAGGTGTCCCCACCCTTATAAACGATACAGTGACTGCAGGTGTCCCACCCTTATAAACAATACAGTGGCTGCAGGTGTCCCCACCCTTATAAACGATACAGTGACTGCAGGTGTCCCCACCCTTATAAACAATACAGTGGCTGCAGGTGTCCCCACCCTTATAAACAATACAGTGGCTGCAGGTGTCCCCACCCTTATAAACAATACAGTGGCTGCAGGTATCCCACCCTTATAAACAATACAGTGACTGCAGGTGTCCCCACCCTTATAAACAATACAGTGGCTGCAGGTACCCCCACCCTTATAAACGATACAGTGACTGCAGGTACCCCCACCCTTATAAACGATACAGTGACTGCAGGTACCCCACCCTTATAAACAATACAGTGGCTGCAGGTATCCCCACCCTTATAAACAATACAGTGGCTGCAGGTATCCCCACCCTTATAAACGATACAGTGACTGCAGGTGTCCCCACCCTTATAAACAATACAGTGGCTGCAGGTGTCCCCACCCTTATAAACAATACAGTGGCTGCAGGTGTCCCCACCCTTATAAACGATACAGTGACTGCAGGTATCCCACCCTTATAAACAATACAGTGGCTGCAGGTGCCCCCACCCTTATAAACGATACAGTGACTGCAGGTACCCCCACCCTTATTAACAATATCGCATCCACAGAATCAGCCATAAGGAAAAACAATCTAATGGAAGCCGAGGTGGAACAGCTTAGGTTAAAGGTATCAGCAGCTCTGTCCAATACGAAACTCCCTCCTTCCAACCTAACCATGGAGGAAAGGAAAGCCGTGACAGCCCTGAGCATGGATGAAAACATCACTATCCTTCCAGCAGATAAGGGGAGATGCACGGTTATCCTCAACACAACAGACTACCACAACAGACTGTTTCTGTCTTGCCCGTGTGCTGTCATTTTGGTTAAAGATAAGTGACAGCAGCTAAGGAGTGGCTGGCAGTGGGTGGACGGTCGGTGAAAAGTGACTTGATGTAACCTGTAATGGAGTCACAGCATACAGGGGGGCTGAGGGTGGCTGTTGTGTAACGCTGCAGTTACATTTGAGTCATTTAATCTGACCAGAGCCATTTACAGTGAACACTGAACTGAAAGAGTTTCAGTTCCTACAGTGAATCATCAACAAGCCAGCAGGAACCCGGCTTTTCTCTCCACCCCTGTATGATCACGTGAGAGAAATTTACATGGGAAAGAAACAAGAGAAAATGGAGAGCATTGGTTGATCAGAGCTAATAGCATGACTGGAGAGAGGGGATGAGGACTGAGTCAGGGGAAGATGAGGGGACAAATCTAAAATGGAAACATGTTTTTGTGTTGGGCTTTCTTTGACCTTCCTTCCTGTTTATGTGATGTGGAGTTGAGATAAATCAGAGAAATGTAGATGAGCGAGTGTGTGAAGGAAAAAAAAACAGGGTGCTTTTAAGTACATTAAAGTGGCTATCAGCAAATTTTATTTTAACCACTTTTTATAATATTCAGTCAAACTCTTTCTAGAGCCTGACAGCTATCAAGTAAGTAGATGCACTAAGACATAAACCCGGTCTCTCTGGCTGCCCGACACACTGCAGACAGAAAGAACATTTCTCTTTATCCGCTCCTCATCAGCCAGTCATTCTCTTTCTACCTGCTCCTCATCAGCCAATCATTTTCTCTCTACCGCTTCTCATCAGCCAGTCATTCTCTTTCTACCTGCTCCTCATCAGCCAATCATTTTCTCTCTACCGCTCCTCATCAGCCAATCATTCTCTTTCTACCTGCTCCTCATCAGCCAATCATTTTCTCTCTACCTGCTCCTCATCAGCCAGTCATTCTCTTTCTACCTGCTCCTCATCAGCCAATCATTTTCTTTCTACCTGCTCCTCATCAGCCAGTCATTCTCTTTCTACCTGCTCCTCATCAGCCAATCATTTTCTCTCTACCGCTCCTCATCAGCCAATCATTTTCTCTCTACCGCTCCTCATCAGCCAGTCATTCTCTTTCTACCTGCTCCTCATCAGCCAATCATTTTCTCTCTACCGCTTCTCATCAGCCAGTCATTCTCTTTCTACCTGCTCCTCATCAGCCAGTCATTTTCTCTCTACCGCTTCTCATCAGCCAATCATTTTCTTTCTACCTGCTCCTCATCAGCCAGTCATTTTCTCTCTACCCGCTCCTCATCAGCCAGTCATTCTCTTTCTACCTGCTCCTCATCAGCCAATCATTTTCTCTCTACCTGCTCCTCATCAGCCAATCATTTTCTCTCTACCGCTCCTCATCAGCCAGTCATTCTCTTTCTACCGCTCCTCATCAGCCAATCATTTTCTTTCTACCTGCTCCTCATCAGCCAGTCATTTTCTCTCTACCCGCTCCTCATCAGCCAATCATTCTCTTTCTACCTGCTCCTCATCAGCCAATCATTTTCTCTCTACCGCTCCTCATCAGCCAGTCATTCTCTTTCTACCTGCTCCTCATCAGCCAATCATTTTCTCTCTACCGCTCCTCATCAGCCAGTCATTCTCTTTCTACCTGCTCCTCATCAGCCAATCATTTTCTCTCTACCGCTCCTCATCAGCCAGTCATTCTCTTTCGACCTGCTCCTCATCAGCCAATCATTTTCTCTCTACCGCTCCTCATCCAATCATTTTCTCTACCTGCTCCTCATCAGCCAGTCATTTTCTCTCTACCGCTCCTCATCAGCCAATCATTTTCTTTCTACCACTCCTCATCAGCCAATCATTTTCTCTCTACCACTCCTCATCAGCCAGTCATTTTCTCTCTACCACTCCTCATCAGCCAGTCATTCTCTTTCTACCACTCCTCATCAGCCAGTCATTTTCTCTCTACTGCTCCTCATCAGCCAGTCATTTTCTCTCTACTGCTCCTCATCAGCCAGTCATTTTCTCTCTACCGCTCCTCATCAGCCAATCATTTTCTTTCTACCACTCCTCATCAGCCAATCATTTTCTCTCTACCGCTCCTCATCAGCCAATCATTTTCTCTCTACCACTCCTCATCAGCCAGTCATTCTCTTTCTACCTGCTCCTCATCAGCCAATCATTTTCTTTCTACCACTCCTCATCAGCCAATCATTTTCTTTCTACCGCTCCTCATCAGCCAGTCATTTTCTCTCTACCACTCCTCATCAGCCAGTCATTCTCTTTCTACCTGCTCCTCATCAGCCAATCATTTTCTCTCTACCGCTCCTCATCAGCCAATCATTTTCTCTCTACCGCTCCTCATCAGCCAGTCATTTTCTCTCTACCCACTCCTCATCAGCCAATCATTTTCTCTCTACCCACTCCTCATCAGCCAATCATTTTCTCTCTACCCACTCCTCATCAGCCAATCATTTTCTCTCTACCTGCTCCTCATCAGCCAGTCATTTTCTTTCTACCTGCTCCTCATCAGCCAATCATTTTCTCTCTACTGCTCCTCATCAATCAGTCATTTTCTCTCTACCCACTCCTCATCAGCCAGTCATTTTCTTTCTACCGCTCCTCATCAGCCAGTCATTTTCTCTACCCACTCCTCATCAGCCAGTCATTTTCTCTCTACTGCTCCTCATCAGCCAATCATTTTCTCTCTACTGCTCCTCATCAGCCAGTCATTTTCTCTCTACTGCTCCTCATCAGCCAATCATTTTCTCTACCCACTCCTCATCAGCCAGTCATTTTCTCTCTACCCACTCCTCATCAGCCAATCATTTTCTCTCTACTGCTCTTCATCAGCCAATCATTTTCTCTACCCACTCCTCATCAGCCAATCATTTTCTCTCTACCTGCTCCTCACCAGCCAGTCATTTTCTCTCTACTGCTCCTCATCAGCCAGTCATTTTCTCTCTACCTGCTCCTCATCAGCCAGTCATTTTCTCTCTACTGCTCCTCATCAGCCAGTCATTTTCTCTACCCACTCCTCATCAGCCAGTCATTTTCTCTCTACTGCTCCTCATCAGCCAGTCATTTTCTCTCTACCGCTCCTCATCAGCCAATCATTTTCTCTCTACCGCTCCTCATCAGCCAGTCATTCTCTTTCTACCCGCTCCTCATCAGCCAATCATTTTCTCTCTACCACTCCTCATCAGCCAATCATTTTCTCTCTACCGCTCCTCATCAGCCAGTCATTCTCTTTCTACCCGCTCCTCATCAGCCAATCATTTTCTCTCTACCACTCCTCATCAGCCAGTCATTTTCTCTCTACCTGCTCCTCATCAGCCAGTCATTTTCTCTCTACTGCTCCTCATCAGCCAGTCATTTTCTCTCTACCGCTCCTCATCAGCCAGTCATTTTCTCTCTACCTGCTCCTCATCAGCCAATCATTTTCTCTCTACCCGCTCCTCATCAGATCAGCCATTATTTTCTCTATGCCTGCTCCTCATCAGCCAATCAGGAGAGTTCTTTACAAGCCAGCATCTCCATTGGTTCCTACTTGCTGTCGGTCAGTTTGAGTGTTCACAAGGCTCTCAGGCAGAAGCAAGGGGGCAGATTCTTTTGCAGGATATTTTCAAAATATTGCTAGCTCTTGAGCAGCATGGGGGCACGGGGGCGCCGTGGTTAGTGCAGTCGCCTCACAGCAAGAATGTCCTGGGTTCGAGCCCCGGGGTAGTCCAACTTTGGTGGGTCTTCCCGGGTTGTCCTCTGTTTCGAGTTTGCATGTTCTCCCCGTGTCTGCGTGGGTTTCCTCCGGGGGCTCCGGTTTCCTCCCACAGTCCAAAGACATGTAGGTCAGGTGGATCGGCTGTACTAAATTGTGTGTGTGTGTGTGTGTGTGTGTGTGTGTCTGTGTCTGTGTGTGGGCCCTGAGTGATGGCCTGGCTGCCTGTCCAGGGTGTCGCCCCGCCTGCCACCCAATGACTGCTGGGATAGGCTCCACCATCACATAAATGTAATTTATGCTAACTCTTGCTAACTTCCACCCTGGATCACTTACCCCTACTTTAAGTATCAGTAAGCTCATGCCATTAGCTAAATGCTATTAGCTAAATGCTACTTTATGGTTCTTCAGTTTATCAAGGACGTATCTGACAAACATCAAATCTGCTCTATCATGTGTACTGTTTAAAAAAGCAACTCTGTTTTTCGTTTATGTCCCTAGCATGGGTATGTAAACCTTTTATGTCCCTAGCATGTGTATATAAGCCAGGGCTAACCAGAAGGAGGGACAAAAAAAAAATCTTACCTATCGATATTTTAGTGTTACTCAGAAACAGGTCAGGGAGACGAGGCTAAAAAGTTAGCAAGGCATATCAGCGACTGTACAGCAGGATTTCAGAGGAACACAGTTTGAAGTGCTGACTCCGATGGGATGGAGCTGTCGCATGCTCTGCGAGGGCTCATCTCAAACTGTAGGAGTGTTTTCACCCAAATTCATTTCAACATCATGAAATATGTATAGCCCTCCTTCCTCCAGTCCACCTCACCACACCAGAGCCCATATAGATGGGAACAAAGTCAGTCTGGAATTTTCTGGGGAGGTGTGTGTGTGTGTGTGTGTGTGTGTGTGTGTGTGTGTGTGTGTGTGTGTGTGTGTGTGTGTGTGTGTGTGTGTGTGTCCTCACTGCATTTAATACGGTGTGTTTTAAGACTGAAATCACATGTTTCAGTTCATCTCTTTGTTCCTCTCTGCTCCTACCACTGTGGTAGTTCCACTCTCCTCATACCACTGTGGTAGTTCATCTCTGCTCATACCACTGTGGTAGTTTATCTCTGCTCATACCACTGTGGTAGTTTATCTCTGCTCATACCACTGTGGTAGTTTATGTCTGCTCCTACCACTGTGGTAGTTTATCTCTGCTCCTACCACTGTGGTAGTTCCACTCTGCTCATACCACTGTGGTAGTTTATCTCTGCTCATACCACTGTGGTAGTTTATGTCTGCTCATACCACTGTGGTAGTTTATGTCTGCTCCTACCACTGTGGTAGTTTATCTCTCCTCATACCACTGTGGTAGTTCCACTCTGCTCATACCACTGTGGTAGTTTATCTCTGCTCATACCACTGTGGTAGTTTATCTCTGCTCATACCACTGTGGTAGTTTATCTCTGCTCATACCACTGTGGTAGTTTATCTCTGCTCATACCACTGTGGTAGTTTATCTCTGCTCATACCACTGTGGTAGTTTATCTCTGCTCATACCACTGTGGTAGTTTATCTCTGCTCATACCACTGTGGTAGTTCCTCTCTGCTCATACCACTGTGGTAGTTTATGTCTGCTCCTACCACTGTGGTAGTTTATCTCTGCTCATACCACTGTGGTAGTTCCACTCTGCTCATACCACTGTGGTAGTTTATCTCTGCTCATACCACTGTGGTAGTTTATCTCTGCTCATACCACTGTGGTAGTTTATCTCTGCTCATACCACTGTGGTAGTTTATGTCTGCTCCTACCACTGTGGTAGTTTATCTCTGCTCATACCACTGTGGTAGTTCCACTCTGCTCATACCACTGTGGTAGTTTATCTCTGCTCATACCACTGTGGTAGTTTCTCTCTGCTCATACCACTGTGGTAGTTTCTCTCTGCTCATACCACTGTGGTAGTTTCTCTCTGCTCATACCACTGTGGTAGTTCCTCTCTGCTCATACCACTGTGGTAGTTTATCTCTGCTCATACCACTGTGGTAGTTTATCTCTGCTCATACCACTGTGGTAGTTTATCTCTGCTCATACCACTGTGGTAGTTTATCTCTGCTCATACCACTGTGGTAGTTTCTCTCTGCTCATACCACTGTGGTAGTTTCTCTCTGCTCATACCACTGTGGTAGTTCCTCTCTGCTCATACCACTGTGGTAGTTCCTCTCTGCTCATACCACTGTGGTAGTTCATCTCTGCTCATACCACTGTGGTAGTTTATCTCTGCTCATACCACTGTGGTAGTTTATCTCTGCTCATACCACTGTGGTAGTTCCTCTCTGCTCATACCACTGTGGTAGTTTCTCTCTGCTCATACCACTGTGGTAGTTTCTCTCCGCTAATACCACTGTGGTAGTTTCTCTCCGCTAATACCACTGTGGTAGTTTATCTCCGCTCATACCACTGTGGTAGGTTCTCTCTGCTCATACCACTGTGGTAGTTTCTCTCTGCTCATACCACTGTGGTAGTTTCTCTCTGCTCATACCACTGTGGTAGTTTCTCTCTGCTCATACCACTGTGGTAGTTCCTCTCTGCTCATACCACTGTGGTAGTTTATCTCTGCTCATACCACTGTGGTAGTTTATCTCTGCTCATACCACTGTGGTAGTTTATCTCTGCTCATACCACTGTGGTAGTTCCTCTCTGCTCATACCACTGTGGTAGTTTATCTCTGCTCATACCACTGTGGTAGTTTCTCTCTGCTCATACCACTGTGGTAGTTTCTCTCTGCTCATACCACTGTGGTAGTTTCTCTCTGCTCATACCACTGTGGTAGTTTCTCTCCGCTAATACCACTGTGGTAGTTTCTCTCCGCTAATACCACTGTGGTAGTTTCTCTCCGCTAATACCACTGTGGTAGTTTCTCTCCGCTCATACCACTGTGGTAGTTTCTCTCTGCTCATACCACTGTGGTAGTTTATCTCTGCTCATACCACTGTGGTAGTTTATCTCTGCTCATACCACTGTGGTAGTTCCTCTCTGCTCATACCACTGTGGTAGTTTATCTCTGCTCATACCACTGTGGTAGTTTATCTCTGCTCATACCACTGTGGTAGTTTAGCCACTTTCAACACTTTTTGTAAAGCATGTTTCGTGGGCAGTCTGGGGTATTGATTTGTTTTATTTGCTTCACTTACACTATATTGCATAAAAATGCTACTATTTCCAAAGTATTTTGACAAAAAAGCATCATAACTTTATGTTTTCTGAGAAACTAAGAGTTTTTATTCTTTCCTCCAAAGATTTTGGTTAATCTTTTGGTTAATAAATCACAATTTTTTTCAAAATGATGTCTTATTTTGGGGCGGCACGCTGGTGCAGTGGTTAGTGCAGTTGCCTCACAGCAAGAAGGTCCTGGGTTCGAGCTCCGGGGTAGTCCAACCTTGGGGGTCGTCCCGGGTCGTCCTCTGTGTGGAGTTTGCATGTTCTCCTCGTGTCTGCGTGGGTTTCCTCCGGGTGCTCCGGTTTCCTCCCACAGTCCAGAGACATGTAGGTCAGGTGAATCGGCCGTACTAAATTGTCCCTAGGTGTGTGTGTGAGGACAGAAGAGAGTTTTCTCCTGTCTGCATATTTTCATGTGACCAAGCAGAGCAGTGCCCCCTAGTTCTCTACCCAGTCATCACGTCATCTCACCCCCACCAGACCAAGGCTTTGGCAACTGTTTACACCCCACACTACCCTCCCCAACAGCCAGCCCCCTGTACCCCCTCCTCCATCTGGCTGATGTGAAAGTCGGGGGAACAGCGAGGGCTTTTGGCTCAACTTCCCCCGTCCATACCAGAACAAAGCCCATTAATCAAATAAAGTGTTTTTCCTCTCTGTCCCTCTCTCCCTTTTTCCTCCACATCTTTATCCCTCCCTCCCCCCTCTCTCTCATAACTCCCCATCTCTACCTGTCTTGCTTTTCGTCTTGTGTCTCTTTCCATCTACTTGTGAGTCCACTTTTTGTCTACCTGTCTGTCTGTCCCTCTCCATCTCCCTGTCTGCTCCCCTCTCTCTCTCTCTCTCTGTCTCTCTCTGTCTCTCTGTCTCTCTCTCTCTCTGTCTCTCTCTGTCTCTCTGTCTCTCTCTGTCTCTCTGTCTCTCTCTGTCTCTCTCTGTCTCTCACTCTACATCTGTCCATGTCACCTACGCCTTCCAAACACTTACTTATAAAGCCCTTCACAAACTGGCTCCCCCATACCTCCCCGATCTCCTCTCCCCCTACCAGCCCTCTCGGTCCCTCAGATCCACCTCAGCCTCCCTTCTCTCTACCCCCAGGTCCAACCTCCGTGGCTTTGGTGACCGAGCTTCTCCAGAGCAGCTCCCGGGCTCTGGAACTCACTCCCCCAAATCATTAGAGACTCAGAATCCCTCCCACTCTTCCAGTCCCGTCTCAAGACACACCTTTTCTCCATTGCCCCCCCCCCGTCCGCTCATCCACCCCTGGTCTGGGGCAGGCTGAGGACTGAGCGCTCGACCTGCCCCCTCCCTCAACTCCCTCCCCAAGTGCATCGAACACTGCTGCGGACTGCCCACATTCAGGTCATTGGTCAGGACTCGCCTCTTCAGACTTCATCTGTGATTTATGATGTTTGTTTTTCTTTCCCTTTTGTATCTGTCCAAGTAGGAGAGTACTGCTGGCGTCGTGCGTGGCTGCCGCTTCTCCCTCTCATAGCCCCCTTCCCACCCACCCCTGTATGTCTGACCCCCCTTCCCATCCACCCCTGTATGTCTGCCTCCCCTTCCCATCCACCCCTGTATGTCTGACCCCCCTTCCCATCCACCCCTGCATTTCTTTTTTTTTTAATAAATTTATTTCTGATTTTTCCCTTTTTTCTCCCAATTTAGTGGCCAATTGATCCCTATTTTAATTCAAACACCCACCCTCGTATTGCATGCGTTCGCCAACTGCATCTCTCCGGCCGGCAGTCTCGAAGGAAAGCGCCTCCCCACTTTCGTGACAAGGCGAATCCAAGCCGAACCACTGTTTTTCCGACACACACAGAGACGCATTCACATAACGAACACAAGCCGACTCCGCCCCCCTCCCGAAGACAGCGTTGCCAATGATCGCTGCTTCATCGAGTCCGGCCATAGTCGGATCTGACGAGACCGGGGCGCGAACCCCAGTCCCCAGTGGGCAACTGCATCGACACCAAGCCGATGCTTAGACCGCTACGCCACCGCGGACCTTACCCCTGCATTTCTGACCCCCCCTTCCCATCCATCCCTGCATTTCTGACCCCCCCCTTCCCATCCATCCCTGTACGTCTGACCCCCCCCTTCCCATCCATCCCTGTACGTCTGACCCCCCCCTTCCCATCCATCCCTGTACGTCTGACCCCCCCCTTCCCATCCACCCCTGTACATCTGACCCACCCTTACCATCCACCCCTGCATTTCTGACCCCCCTTCCCATCCACCCCTGTACGTCTGACCCCCCCCCTTCCCATCCACCCCTGTACGTCTGACCTCCCTTCCCATCCACCCCTGTATTTCTGACCCCCCCCTTCCCATCCACCCCTGTACATCTGACCCCCCCCTTCCCATCCACCCCTGTACGTCTGCCCCCCCTTCCCATCCACCCCTGTATTTCTGACCTCCCTTCCCATCCACCCCTGTATTTCTGACCCCCCCTTCCCATCCACCCCTGTATTTCTGACCCCCCCCTTCCCATCCACCCCTGTACGTCTGACCCCCCCCTTCCCATCCACCCCTGTATGTCTGTGTTGTGTTTATCTGTCGTCTTGTTTCAGCCCGTTTATTGTAAAGCGACTTGAGTGTTAGAAAAGCGCTATATAAGATTGATTTATTATTATTATCAAATACGTATTGCTTATCCGCGACATCGTCTATGCTTCCTTTCTTACTTGCTTCTTCCCTCCTGCCCCTTCATAAACAGCTAATCCCCAACATCTGTTCAACCTGAAGCCACAGCCATGGCCCTCACGGTCTGTCTGTGTGTCTGTGTGTGTCTGTGTGTGTCTGTGTGTCTGTGTGTCTGTGTGTGTCTGTGTGTCTGTGTGTCTGTGTGTGTCTGTGCAGGGTTACATTGCACTGGTGAGCATGAGTGAATCTTGGTGTGCAAGGCTGCGTTGCGTGGTGTGTTTGGTAACGCCAGTTAAGCTGTGGTTGCATAACAACATCCGGAGGGCAGGAACCGCCCTGACACAGCACGCCGTGCCCGTGCTTCCCTTCCTTCTCTGTGTCCTGTGTGTTTGTATAATTACATGAAAAATCTCAACTATGAGCACTACGTGTGTCAGTAGCTTTTTATGCAGCTCACAGTGGCGTCTGTGGCTCGGCGAGCCTGGCGGGGCACCATAACCTGTATGGCTGCATCATCAGTGGACCTACACACAAATTCACAGCAGCGATTAGTTGATTAATCATTAACACCCCTCATACCAACGTCTGCTCAAGCCACTCACGTTATCTTTAGAGGTGACCTTTAACCTGACCACAGACACACCGGACCACCCCACCAGCTTGTCTGTCCTCCCGCCAGCTTCAGTCTCTGTCCAGCAAAGCAAATGAATAGAAGTGGTGCAGTAGACCCTTGTTTAGTTAGCTGAGTCACCACCCTCACCGAACAGATCTAAACACCCTTTAGGTCTTTTTCATCTGTCTTGACTTTCAAGTTTACACTCTGGATCCGTTTTCTACTTTGAAACCACTCAAACCCTTCTGAATTCTGAATGAATAAATACACGAGGTGTGAAGGGCAAATCATTTGCCCCATGGAGATGTTGACCTGTCCAACATGCATGGTATGTCAGCGGTGAAGAGTTGCTAAAGGAAACAAGACGTGACCTGGGTGTAAGTAGGTGTGTGTAGACGAATCACAACCAGATTGATACACTAGAATTGAAATTTGTAAAAAATTTCCCCCCTTTTCTTCCCAATTGTACTTGGCCAGTTACTCCACCCTTCCGAGCCATCCCAGTCACTGCTCCACCCCCTCTGCTGATCCGGGGAGGGCTGCAGACTACCGCATGCTTCGTCCGATACATGTGGAGTCGCCAGCCGCTTCTTTTCTCCTGACAGTGAGGAGTTTCACCAGGGGGATGTAGCACGTGGGAGGATCACATTAATTCCCTCCCAGTTCCCCCTCTCCCCTGAACAGGTGCCCTGACCGACCAGAGGAGGCGCTAGTGCAACGACCAGAATATATGCCCACATCCGGCTTCCCACCCGCAGACACAGCCAATTGTGTCTGTAGGGATGCCTGACAAAGCCGGAGGTAAGATGGGGATTCGAACCGGCATTCCCTGTGGTGGTAGGCAATGGAATAGACCGCTACGCTACCCGGACGCCCCGTACTGTATAGTTTGTTTATAAGGGTGGGGATACCTGCAGTCAGGTGAGACTGAAGAGGTCATTTAGGTGAGGGAGGAAATGTCTGTGTCAGTAAGCGTTGTGTCCAGATGAACTGATTCAGCCATCACTGAGTTTCTTACCTGGGTTATTGAGCAGCATCAAGACACTTTTCTGAAACTGTTTTTCATTTTATGAGCTGGATTACAATAAGACACACAAGTTTGAATATCAGCTGTTGGACTGCAATGTAAACTAAGTGTGTTTTTGAAAATCAGATTCTCTGTCTGTCTCTCTCTCTCTGTCTCTCTCTCTCTCAATTCAGTCGGCTTTATTGGCATGAGATGTAACATAGTACATGTTGCCAAAGCAAGCGTTTAAACGTTGAAAAGCTAAACATTAATTAGAAAACATAATATAGCAAATAAAACTACGACAGCAAAGGAACGTGGTAGAAAACAGAACAAATAAACTCATCCAGCATAACGGCAGTAAGGTGTGTCAGGTGACGTCCCTTTTCCCCTCAGCAGCACAGACTGCTGCTGACCTGCAGCTCTCTGGTAGGACTGCTAGTTTGTCTTCATCTGATAGAAAACCTTTTGTTAGTACCTGGTGTTTTCTAAAATGTGCTTCTCTCAGATGTTTCCAGTTTTCCCATGTGGTGGTGGGGGGGGGGGCTGCAGCTCTGTTTCAGCCTCTCTGACAGCACAGCCTTTGCCCTGCAGGTCTTCTTCTGTCTCCCCTTTTCTATAGCAAGCCTGCCCTCCCTCAGTCTGCACACAGTCACGGTTCTTTTAGTTGGTGATCAGTCACCATGCTCACATCATCTGCTATGGTGCTCCAGTGATTCGCCTGATCCTCCCAAGTAGTTGTGACTCGTGACCCTGAATTTAGCTTCAGAGCTTGCTGAGCGGCAAGGTGACAATAACCAAATCCGTGATCGTTAGCTGCCATTCATCTGCGACAGAGTGAAGCATCGGACCCACGTCCACAGCCGTGTGGCTTCCGTGCATCACCCTAGCTAGTTTGTAAAACACGAGACTCCAGCTGCCAGGCGTCCGTGGTACAGTGAACGTGAGTGTGACGAATGACCGGGCTGCTCTTGAGCGCCATGCGTCACAGGTCAGAGCTACACTGGTGACTTTGCTCAAGTCTCCCCCGACTTGTGTCTGTGTCTCTGGGTAAAGCTGGGGTACCGCTTTCTCAGTACAAAACTGGTGTGATGGTATGTGGTACTTTGGCTCACTTGTCTGGCTCATAAATCTAAAGCCTTCATTGTCGACTGCGCTGTAGGGGCGCAGGTCTTCTGACATGGAACAGGTGATGGATCTAGTTATTTCTTTTGCCCCTTCAGAGTTGGCTGGGAGTTTGGTTAAGTGGTGCCGTGTGTGTTGGTTGTGTGTTAATGTTGCAGGAGGTCGTTGTTCCGCTTCTTTCAGCTCTGGGTGATGGCGTATGTCGTGAGACCTAACATTTGTAGTGTTCCCCAAATACTTAACTTTCGTTTTGCAAAGCTTACCTATCGAAGGAGCCATGTCAAGCTCCTTCTACCCCGGGAGGTTGTAAAATCCAAAATGTGCCCAAACGCTTGGCTTCAGTGATGACGGGACTGGATGAATTTGTTGCTGCTCCATTTTTAGAAAGGACACCAAGCGCTAACGTTAACAGCAACTGGCGAGCCACTGTCGTGCTTTCCGGAAGCCGGAACAGGTGAGGGCAAGTCAACATTGCCAGAAGCCAGGAGGCTACTTAAGACTGAAAATAAACGGTTCTAGAAATCAATTTTTGGAATTTACGAATCTATTCAAAATTGTAGAAGATAAGAACGGCGATTCTTTTGTGAATTGATTTCCCCACCCCTACTGTCAGGACCCAGGTCTGACAGTAATGTTCTAGCAGATGACCTGGTTCTGCTGTGGGTGAAAGCAGAACCAGGTCATCTGCAAAGAGTAGGCATTTCACCTCCTGATGGTGGAGACTTACCCCGGGGACAGAGGACTTTTCTAGTATAGTAGCCAATTCATTAATGTAGATATTGAAGAGTGCAGGGCTGAGGTTACAGCCCCGAGGAACGCCTCGCCCTTGGGTAAGAATTCTGTTCTTTGTTTTCCAATTTTTATGCTGCACATATTAGCATAACACATGGATTTAATATAACTTTTACCCCCTACACCATTCTCAATAACTTTCTAGAACGGCCCCGCACGCCAAGTAGAACCAAAAGCTTTTTGGAAGTCAATAAAACCGGCAGGAATTTGGTTTATATGTTTATCAGTTAGGGTATGTAGGGTGTAAATATGATTGGTTGTGCCGTGTTTTGGTATAAATCCAGTTTGGCTTTTGCTCAAGACATGGTGCTTGGTAGGGAAGATTAGAAGTCCGGTGTTCATAATACTACAGAAAACCTCCCCCAGATTACTGTTCACACTGATGCATCGGTAAATATTAGGGTCAAATTTGTCTCCGCTTTTATAGATTGCGGTTATAAGTCCATGATTCCAGATGTCAGGAAAGAACGTACACTCATAATCAAATTGAATAGTTTTAATATAGCCAATTGGAATGTCTTGTTCAAGTTTTTTAGCATTTCATTAAAGATGCCATCAGGTCCACAAGGTCTTCATATATTTTATAATTCCATTATAACTGTGTTATCCTCTTTCAGTCTTGTGTAAACACAACATCATTGCACGTTGTCAGTCTTGGGAGAGAGATCCTTCTCTGCTGCTCTCCCTGAGCCTTCTTCCTAGTTTTTCTCCCTGTTAAATTTTTTTTTTTGGGGGGGGGGGTTGTTCCTTATCTGATGTGAGGCTCTAAGGACAGGATGTTGTGTTGCTGTTAAGCCCCTTGAGGCTAATTTGTGATATTGGGCTGTACAAATAAAATTGACTTGACAAGCATTTTTCTTTTTAGATTTGAGGCCCTGTAGTTTCTATAGAGTTCCTGCTCGATGACTGGGGAGTCTAATGGATTCTGGTTGTCTTTTATAGCTAGCTCCAGTTAGTCAGCTTCTCATGAATCTGGGATTGTTCTGTGTTGCATCAATTTGAACAGTGTGGTATAGTGTTTAAAAACGACTTTAAAATGAGTTGTCCATAGATCACTCTTTTATATAGCTAATTCCTGGTGTTGTTGGGGTTTGTTTAGGTCCAATGTGGCCAAAAGTTGTGTTGCTTGCCTCCTCAGTTAGTGTCAGTTGCTGTTTGTTGTATTGTTGTTTTTGGAGTCTGAGTGTACATTTGTAGAGTTTTAGCACAGTAAAGAAAGCGTCCATCAGCCTTACAGGGTTTCTGTGTGTCTGGTTTGATAGCATTCTAAGTTTTTTCCTAATAATTTTGCAGTTATTGTCAGACCAGTTGTTTGATGCAGTTTTTGGGTTGTTTGTGATCAGTTTCAGTTGTGCCTCCTTTGCTGTTTGTCTGACTATCCATCCATCCATTATCCAAACCGCTTATCTTGCTCTCAGAGTCGCGGGGTGTAGGATCAGCAGTTTGGATAGATTGTTGTTTACTGCTAGATGGGAGGACATGCATGTCCTCCCATCTAGCAGTAAACAACACGTGACAGAGGAAGATGCAGAGGACAGGAAGACATGGAATTGGATGATCCGCTGTGGCGCCCCCTAATGGGAGCAGCTGAAATTAGTAGTAGTAGTAGTAATAGTAGTAGTGGTAGCAGTGGCGGTGATGGTGATGGTAGTAGTAGTGTTAGTGGTGGTGGTAGTAGTAGTAGTAGTAGTAGTGGTAGCAGTGGTAGTAGTGGCGGTGATGGTGGTGGTGGTAGTAGTGTTAGTGGTGGTGGTAGTAGTAGTAGTAGTAATAGTAGTAGTGGTAGCAGTGGCGGTGATGGTGATGGTAGTAGTAGTGTTAGTGGTGGTGGTAGTAGTAGTAGTAGTAGTAGTAATAGTAGTAGTGGTAGCAGTGGTGGTGGAGGTGGTGGTAGTAGTAGTAGTAGTAGTAGTTTACTGCTAGATGTTTAGGCTTTCTTTACTGTGGGAGTATGTAAAATCCAGAAAGTTACCTAAAAGGGTGTTATTTCTGATATTGTACAGCTTAGTGTGTGTGTGTGTGTGTGTGTGTGTGTGTGTGTGCCATTTTCATGTGTGATCTTTAATAAGAAGAAAGAAAGGAAGCCAGTTTATTTAGTCATTTTATTCTTAAAACGAATTGTATTGTTACAGTGAATTTGTTCTCTGCATGTAACCATCCTATTGTACAGCAGCAGGGGACAGCTGCAGCACCTAGGGACCAACTCCACTTCTTCTCTCCATTGCCTTGCTCAGGGGCACAGGCAGGAGTATTAACCCTAGCATGCATGTCTTTTTGATGGTGGGAGGAAACCGGAGCACCGGAGGAAACCCACACAGACACGGGGAGAACATGCAAGCTCCACACAGAAAGGACCTGGGACGGCCTGGGGTTCGAACCAGGAACTTCTTGCTGTGAGGCAACAGTGCTAACCACTGGGCCACCATTCCACACTAAAACAGGGTAATGTGGCTGTGATCAGACAGAGGGGTCAGTGGTTTGACAGTGAATGAGCTGAGAGAGGAAGGGTCAAGGTCTCTTGATTATATAACCTACAGTACTGTGGCCAAGAGGTGAGCAGTAGGTGAATCTATCCAGGCTGTACCCCGTGTCCTACCATTGACAATGTACAGACTGAGGCTCTGACAGAGCTGCAGGAGGTCTCTTCCACTCTTGTTGATGACCTGCTCACTGTTGCTCCTGTGGGGGAGAGTGAAAAGGTGAGAGATATTGTCACTGGAGATGTAAATGTCCCCTTGTGGATCTGTGAGGTCAGCAAGTGTTCCTGTGCATGCGTTTGTGTCCCCACATATGAGCACATTTCCCTGGGCCTGGAAATTACATGTCTCTGTCTCAAGGGTGGGGAAGATGTCCTCTGAGAAGTAGGGGGATTTGGGGGGGGGGGGTATATATTGCACAGATAAACCAGTCCTTTCTGTTCAAGGAGCTTTTTCTTTAGTTTAACCATATGTATTATTTTTTGATTCTGTGGATCAGATTCATACCAAACGATGAATCCTCCAGATTGCCTACCTCGGTTGGTGTTGCTGTGTTTCTGAGATGGTACTACTATTTCTCTATAACCATTGGTGGGTGACGGTGTCATCTTTACACCGTGTCTCCTGTACAATGATGATGTCGATATCTTTAAGGTTTGTTTTGCGTTCCGGGGCTAAACTTTTAAGCCCAAAGGCTGAAGATTTAGGTGTGCATACTGACAGGGATTTCATTACAAAATGGAGATGGTACGGGTAAATCAAGATAAAACAGTAACTATTGGATTTGTAAGAGAGGTGCAAACATTGAAGGATATAAATACTGCATTTTGTAAGTGTGCGTGCATGTGCGTGCGTGTTTCCATGTGTGTATGTACAGCTAAGTTTGTGTGTGTGTGTGTGTGTGTGTGTGTGTGTGTGTGCGGGTATGTTTCATTGTAACACTAGTTCAGCTTATTGCAGATATACTGGAGGAGCTGTTTAATCTCCCTCATCCCTTCAGAGTCCACTCGTCCTTGCAAGAACTCTGCGTAGCTGTGTGGGGCCTGGTGTGGTTCTGCATGCTGTTACTGTGGGCTGGGGCTGGGCAGGGACCGAGGGCTAGGCTCTTGGTTCTGGTGGAGTCTGTGGTCTGGTGGGGGGTAGTAGCCTGAGCCAGGGCCTGTCTGGCTGTGCTGCTGGAGATGGTGATGTTCTGGTGGGTGGGGGGTGGGAGGGGGGGCTGTTAGGTGTGCTGGGTCTGGGTGGATATCTGGGAGGTCTTTGGCTCCTGATGGGGTCTGGGGCATCATAGGGGTCCCTGAGGGGGTCCCTGGGAGGTCCTCTGGCTGGTATGAGATGGAGGCATTAATGGCCCAGTGCCACATCCTTCAGTGTTTTGGTAAACATGCCCACTGTTTGCTTTGTTAAGGTGGAAGTGGTCGTACAGGTACTCAGGACTTATGGATGGATGATGTACAACATGCACATTAGGAAATGAGGCACACTCTCTGGTGATGTCAGTGTTCACCGTGAAAGTCTCTGCAGGGTAGCAGGGTAGAGATGGTGATGCATGAATCTGGGAAGGAAACAGATGCTTTCTCTACTATTCTGGTGACCACACTACCAACCTTTTCCTGTTCTTCCCGCAGGTTCTTGGTGCTGGTGTGGATCAGAGTATGGCCTGGTGTGCCAAACTCAGTGTGGAGTGCATCCTCTGTTGTGGGGCACCAGATCTTTGACACTTTTGTGTTGGGAAAGAGTTTTTTTTTCTTGAATGAACTTGCCATTTGAATTAATAAGGATAGCAACCTCAGTGTCTTTTTTCAGGGTGGTGGGCTGACGGTGTGATATGCTGGGGGGGGGGGTACAGGGGGCTTGAGAGCCTCTCTCTGCTGCATCCTTGCTGGTTGGTGGGGGCTCAGTGGTGGGAGGGTTTGGGGGGTAAGGGGTTGTGGCTGTTCTGTGTTGGTAGAGATCCCTACAGTCTATTTTCTTAGCTGCAGCTGTCATCTCTCACCTGCGCTATTCTCTTCAATGGTGAGGGCCTGATTGTCCTTCTGCAGGCTGGAGGTCTTTTCTTTCAGCTCTTGTCTAACAGTCTCCAGCTGGTGCTTACACTGGCTGAGTTGTTCCTGGAGGCCAGGGTGTGGTATGGTGCTGGTGGGGAGCAGCTGTTCTCTCTGCTCAGTGAGCTCCACCTCTAGAAGAGCTGATCTGGCTATCAGGAGGCTGACAGTGTGGTGGTTTGGATGCTGGTTATCTTGGCCAGGCATGGGGGAGCTTTGAGCAGTGCTGCAGCAGAAATGGGCCCCCAGTCATCTTGGACTCCATCCTACTGGATCCTGACTCATATCTGTCAAGGACCATGTGGTGGCTGTCTGTGCACCAGTCTCCCCATGTTAAACAAAAGTCACACACAGGTGTCCTCCATATAGGGCAGTCATACTCAATTCGAGTGACCGCCGATAATGATGATAAAAGAGCAAGTTGGTAACAACACCAGTATTATTAGCATGATCAGCATATAAAGTCTCATGCGTATTCTCTTTGGACTCTTATGTCTGAACTGTATTCTTCTGTCCTCTGATTTTATCTCCTCTGGGAACTAAAAAACAACAGGGGAACACAGTGGCCATGTTGTTGTGGCAGACTAATAAACAAAGCTGGAATGTTAAGCTAGCTAATAAAAACATAACTTTGTAAATGTATTGTACATGTCTTGTAGCAAGAGTGATATTTCTTGCCTGGTTTGATAGAAAAAATAGCTTTGCTCTTCTTCTTCTTTTTTAAACAGGAATCTGAGGCTCACGGCGTAGGAAGATTAGAGAAGGCTTGTGTAGAGCTAACTAGTTAGCTAGCTAGCCAGTAACGTTAGCCTGCTTTACTTAGCAAATCAAAGTTGAATAAACTGAATTTACACTGAGGTTTCCCAGCTGTCAATCTGCCTTATGAAGGTATTTCTCTTGTTCTACATGTTTATCTCTCTCTTAACAATCCAAAAGTTCAATATTAATTCAGAAGCTCTTCTTCAGCATGTCTCTTTTCAGCACTCTCTCTCTCTCTCTCTCTCTCTCTCTCTCTCTCTCTCTCTCTCTCTCTCTCTCTCTCTCTCTCTCTCTCTCTCTCTCTAGCAGTCTTCTGAGTGTGGACATTAAAGTCTGGCTTTAGGAGGACAGGGCTGGTGTGTTGCTTGCCTGTGGCTGAAATGATACAGAAGGGGTGGAGAGCTAGAGAGGGGTTTGATTGACAGCCACTTAGAGCTGGGGGGTTGTTCAGTTCTTCTGTCATGCTCTTCTTTTTTGAGTGCATATGACAGCTTCATACTTCACAGTCGAATTGCGTTTTCCATCTTTTGCCTTTTCGGAGACATCGCAGGCGATCTGCAGTCAGTCACAGGAGCTAGCCCAGTGTTGCACTGCATTACTGCCAGCATCAGAACAGGGACAAAGTACACGAGATGACACAAAACTTTACAAACCCTGTGGGGGAAACTGGGTCATCACAGCAGCTGAGACTCTTCTCTACAGCAGATAATGATGGCGCAAATGAAGAAGGCAGTGAACACATCACATACAGTACAGTCCATACATGAGCGGAATGCTCTCTTCAGGTATTAGTTCTGACCCACTTCAAGTCAGTCTGTCTGGCTCTGCTCATCTTGTTCTTTGTGTTCAAATGAGTTCTTGTGGTTTTGTTTGATATTTGTACCATAATACTCACAAAAATCAAGCGATGCAAGATTCCCTATTTCAAGTGTGCTCCTGTGTGTGTGTGTGTGTGTGTGTGTGTGTGTGTGTGTGTATGAGAGAGAGAGACGGAGAGAGATGGAGAAAGAGGGTAAGATGGGTGAAGGAAGAAAGAGTGTGTTGGTTTGAAGTCTGGTGTAAAACGTGACATGTCAGCCCACATCTTGGAGTTTGAGGCAGAGATAAGAAGGACTGCTGTCACTGGCCTCCTTTCTGCTGTCAGTGCGTCAGATGCATCAGATTTAAACAACCGTATGGATCACCATCACACAGGGGTGAATTCACTACTCACGCCATACAGTGGTTAAGCTATTTGCATGGAGCGGGGACAACAGCACCTCACATACAACACTACAATATGTCACATTTTTGCCATTCACAGCTACCAGCTGATCTCATTAATGAGTACCGTCTGTCTTTCTGTGGTGGAAGGTGAACTGTTTATTCACACAGCTGTCTGCCACATGCAGGCCGTCATCAGAATAGACTCCATAGACGCACATCGGTTAGTCAGCATACACATTCAGACATCGCGGCACACACGATGTTTCACATGATCACAACAAGACGGAGACTGTTTATCTTTCTGCTGCGTCAGTGTAATGACAGTCACGGCTAAAGGAATTACAGCCGGCACACAGTGATGTCACAAGGCCCGACCATGTACTGCATCGCTGCTTCTCGTCAGGGAAAAGACCAAGAAACGAGACACATGTTGTTTGGTGGTTCCCTGGCTGGCCCTTCCCTCCAGCCCCTGCAGCTGATGTCTGTTTGGTGGTCAGGATGGGGTTTTTTGTTATCATAAAGTTGATTTATTCTGAAGTTTATTTCATTTTTGTTTTAGAGAGGCAAAGGAATGTGAGAGGTGGAGACAGAGAGAGGAAGACAAGTCTACATTCTCAAAGGGTTTTAGGACAAGACCGACAGACAGACAGACAGACAGGGTAATGACACTTTTTAGTGTGACTTCGTATCAAATGCAGATATCTCTTGTCTGTATGTGCGTATTCAAATGTGACTCTTCATTGCGAGCTGCCTGTTCAGGTAGTCATCAGATTCTATCTGCCAGTGCGACACAGCCAGTAAAATGACAATGTGGTTCAAGAGAGAGCCTCGTGTCTTGTACAACTATGAAGGATTTTCATCACTTCAGTGCTGACGGAGGCCCAACTTCATTGTTTCAGATTGGATTACGTTCATTAGTTAGGGAAAGTCCCCCTGTGTGCGACATTCTCCTTCCATAACATTCTCCATGTTCAACACTGTTTTATAAGAACCGTAAAACTGTCTTCCAAAAACGAACTAAAAAGCAGCTCGTGAAACAAAAAGTACTGACAGAAACACGGTCCAGTGACACTTTCCAAACAGAGATAAAGTCCTTTGTGCTGCATTTGCAGGACAGGAAGTAGCATGTGGTGGGACGATGACATGAGGACAGGGAGCTGGAGCCGAGCTTGGAGCAGCCAGACTTGACAGTTGATGCGTCCTACCGTGATTGGATGACAAAAAATGTGTTGAAAAGGCAAACGTGACCACGTCCTCAGATGTAGAATGAGACACATACAAACACCAGCATACTCATGAGGTCAAGCGAGCAAGACGGACATGACATGGTGATCCCGAGAGGGCACTGGTGTAGTGAGACATTAGCATTGGTACTTGGAGTTAGCGAGGGTACGCTAACTCAGTGGAGCCGTAAGTAGGTCAGAGGAATCCACTTCCCTTCAGATGTAGCCCTCACCGCTGCTGTGTTCAGTAACCCTCTCTGCTTATGTTGCTGACACCCGCTTGAGCTCTTTTTTGTGATGAGGACATTTTCAAACAGTTTTGTTGGGTTTAGTGATGTTGGATGGAATGTTTTTGAATTTAGACCATGCCTCACAAACCAGTTCCATACACATATATCCTCTTACTTGTACATATAGTGGTAAATACTCTTAAAATGTACAAATGTTGTGATTACTCTGTCACACACACACACACACACACACACACTCATCATCATCGGCAGTCACTCGGAGTCGAGTATGACTGTCCTCCTTCTAGGTCTTTGTGGGTATCCTTGCAAGAGGATGCCTGCATGTGACAGCTTTTTACTGGAGAGGCTGATGTGCCTGTAGCCACCACACGGTCCTTGACGGGGGATGGCCAGAGTCCAATGGCATGAAGAACCAAGACGATTGGAGACCACCCTCTGTTGCAGCCTTCATCCGCCTTCACTGGCATTGTCTTCCGCCAGTTCTACCATTGAGGTCTATGTTGGGTCATGCTTCGTCTGGGACCTCCCCTTTGACCTATCTGCCTTAGGTGACCCTACCAGGAGCCAAGCTCCAGACAGCATAGCTCTTGAGGTCATTACTACACGCAAGCTTCTCTACCACAGCAAGGTGGCAATCCAGGAGAACACACACACACACACAAACAGGAGGCAGGGCTATTATGGAATGGAGCCATCACAGTTGGGGCCAGAGTGGTCCTGCATGGGTCCATGCACGTCCTGAAGAAAATCCCGAAATTGAACATTTCATGTTAACAAAAGCCTAGACTGATACTGCAGTCCAGGCCTTTGCTAACAGTCTTCCTTCCCTTCTGTCTGATCCTCAGGCCCAGCTGGAAGCCCAGAAAGCCACCCAGGACTTCCAGAGGGCCACAGAGGTTCTGCGGGCTGCTAAGGAGACCATCTCCCTGGCTGAGCAGAGGCTCCTGGAGGAGGACAACCGACAGTTTGACTCTGCATGGCAGGAGATGCTCAACCACGCCACTCAACGGGTGAGGATTTTGAGGAGGTTGGCAGGTGGTGGAGGTGGTAACGGCCAAAATCAGAATACTGTTGAAATGTATTCTCATTTAGGATTTCTTTTATTGTAACCGTTATTTTACTCAGTTCTTTTTAATTAATTAATTTGTTTTAAGGTGAGATAATTTGGTAAACCCTGTTTTGCTAGAAGAACTACTGTATGTTCATCCGGTGCTGTTTAATGCTGGTATAACTTCCAATAAACTAAAAGTAATTTAGCTATTTTACAACAAGAGGAAGAACCACAAGAACGTTTGGTTTGGTGATAGATGTTGGCAAACATGTGTATATATATATATATATATATATATATATATAGAGCGAGAGTGTATGTTTGTATGTTTGCTTAAAACTCCAGAAATACTCCTTGTAGAACAAAAAGAAAGGTATCTTTAAAATCAGCACTTTTCAAGCATTGCAGTTTGAAAAATATTTCAAAAACCAAGTAACATTTTTTATTTATTTGCGAAGTTGGGTTTATTTTGCTCACTCTTCTTATTCTTCTTCTGTCCCCTTACACCAGTCCCTCTCCACCATCCATCGTCTCACAGTGCCACCGAGTGGCGATGGAGTGTAGTGTCCACAAACAAAACATCTCCCCCATTACTCATGCAAATACTACTATGTCATTATGACTGAACTTAGCCTAAGTGGCTTTAAACATTTTCCATCTGGATTGAAAATTATACATTTGATAATTTTCATCAATAACATTCGCTTATTCAACATTCGTTTATCACATGTATCGTATCATAAATTATCCTATATTTCATCATCAATTATATTGTAAAGATCAGATCGTGTTGGTTGTTTTGGTGAGAACATTTTCCCCGAGCAATGCCAGATTTATGGGTGGCGGCTTTGCGGTGATCAATACACACATTAGCAAAGAAGCTCGATGAATGGATTGAAAATTATGACATTTGATCATTTTCATCAATAACATTCGTTTATTCGACATTCGTTTATCACATGTATCATATCATAAATATCTATATATAGCAAGAGTGTATGTATGTATGTTCGCTTAAAACTCCAGAAATACTCATTGTAGAACACAAAGAAAAGGTATCTTTAGAATCAGCACTTTCCAAGGATTGCACAGTTTGAAAAATATTTCAAAAACCAGGTAAAAAAGTTTTGATTTATTTGTGAAATTGAGTTTATTTTGTGGTGATTTGCGGCGGTAGATGGTGTTGGTTGTTTTGGTGACAACATTTTCCCCAGCATTGCTGGGTACCTCTGCTAGAAAATATATCATTCAGTTGACAAATGATCGACCACATCTCAGTATGCTACATGTAGAGCATATATCAATCTTTTTTTTTTTTTTGTTTTCAAATAAAATGCTCATCTGTTTTTCTGCTTGACAGAAAAGCATCTAAAAAATTGAGGTCAATGTTGATAAAATTAAAAAAATAGAATTAAATGTTCCAAAAGCAACATCGTTGGTTGGTGATTGGCTGTTGCAGGTGATGGAGGCGGAGCAAACCAAGACTAGGAGCGAGCTGGTGCACAAGGACACGGCAGCCAAATACACAGCGACCATGAGCCGCATGAAGCAGCTGGAGAAGAAACTCAAACGTACCATCAACAAGTCCAAGTAGGTCTGCAAACATGTGAGACAGGCAGCCGAGATGTGATAATCTGTTAGCAGCCACTGGATGCTTCTCTATTCTGTGGAAACACACTCCTGACTTCTTTGTCTTGATGCATGCTCAATAATCCAGGTAGGGAAGTCCCAGAAAGTTGAATCAGTTCATCTGGACACAACGTTTATTGACAGAAACGTTTATCATCATCTAAGTGACCTGTTCAGTCTCCACTGACTGCAGGTGTCCCCACCTTTATAAACAATACAGCGGCATAACCACCCAAACCAACGACCAGTTTCAGTTCCAGTCCAGATGAACCGATTCAACTTTCTGGGATACTGACTTCTTTCATTTACTTTCTGGTTTTGTTTCGGTGACATGAGGTCAGGTGTAAAGGGGAACTCGGGTGTTAACGGGGCGTTTAACCAAACAAGATGTTCCTCTTCTTAAATGTTGATGTTTGATGTTAATAATACATTTGCTGATCTGTGACCAGCTTCCTTTTAGCAACCCATCAAACGTTTTTACAAGTTGAGGAAAATTGATCTTGAAATGCAGTCATGTTTAAATAGGTGGGTCTGTAATATCTATTTCAATTTATATTTTATTCACTGAAGTTGTTCGAAAGCAAACCTGGGACTTGCCCAGTAGCCACCTAGCAAGACCTTTTAAAAAGCAGAGATCTTTCTAAGTTCACTTCATACTTGTGGTCTTTGGGACCCCTGAGAGTGGCTGGGTCAAAAGAGTTGGAATGAACATAATGGTACATTGTGTTGGCAAACACAATAAAAAGTAATGTTCAGCTGAGTAAACATGTAAACATAACTATACTACAGTGTAGAGCAGATAACATTTTAAAATCAGTTTTATAAAAGTACTGCTGTTCTGTTTTTTAATTTACGATAAGATATACTTTATTAATCCCCATGGGGTTTATATTTAACCCATCCTAGCCATGTAGCTAGGAGCAGTGTGCGGCCTCTGTGCAGCGCCCAGAGACCAACTCCAGCTCTTCTTTCCATTGCCTTGCTCAGGGGCACAGACAGGAGTAGTAACTCTAACATGCATGTCTTTTTGCTGGTGGGAGAAAACCCACACAGACACGGGGAGAACATGCAAACTCCACACAGAAAGGACCTGGGACGGCCTGGGGTTCGAACCCAGGACCTTCTTGCTGTGAGGCAACATTGCTAACCACTGAGGTGATCCACAGATGACCTTGAGTTCAACATTGAAGGTTCTGCAATCACAGTCAAAATGTTCCTGTACCCAGCCAATGACATGAAATTACAAAACATCCCTGAACATTTGCTGGACTCATCCTATTAAATAACTGTAGAAATAGGGCAGATTCTGGCTTCTTCACCAACTGGTGTTCCACCGCAGTTTCTTTTTCACCAACTGGTATTCCACCACAGTTTCTCCTTCACCAACTGGTATTCGACCGCAGTTTCTTCTTCATCAACTGGTAATCCACCGCAGTTTCTTCTTCACCAACTTGTATTCCACCACGGTTTCTTCTTCACCAACTGGTATTCCACCACAGTTTCTTTTTCAACAACGGGTATTCCGCCACGGTTTCTTCTTCACCAACTGGTATTCCACCGCAGTTTCTTCTTCACCAACTGGTGTTCCACCGCAGTTTCTTCTTCACCAACTGGTGTTCCACCGCAGTTTCTTCTTCACCAACTGGTGTTCCACCGCAGTTTCTTTTTCACCAACTGGTATTCCACCGCAGTTTCTTTTTCACCAACTGGTATTCCACCGCAGTTTATTCTTCACCGACTGGTATTCCACCACGGTTTCTTCTTCACCAACTGGTATTCCACCGCAGTTTCTTCTTCACCGACTGGTATTCCACCACAGTTTCTTCTTCACCAACTGGTATTCCACCACAGTTTCTTCTTCATCAACTGATATTCCACTGCAGTTTTAAGGGCAGGGCAAAATTGCATCACTGGAAAGGTAAAATAGTGGGGGGAGATCCATGACTCTTATTGTCTGATGGCAGCAGGCAGGTTATTCCACAAGAACGGGGCCAGATAGGAAAAGGCCCTGCCACCAGCTCACTTCTTTTTAACTTGGGGTACACACAGGAGCCCTGTATTTTGAGTGGAGAGCTTGAGATGAAATGTTTTCAAGAAGAGGGAGGAACACAGGGTGACGCACAAGAGTGGAGGAAAGTGCACACAGGTGGACTATGTCTTATGTAGAAGGCGCGATCTAAAAGGGATTGGAGACTGCAAGGTGGTGACGGGAGAACGTAGCTAGGCAGCATCGGATGGTGGTCTGTAGGATGACTTTGGAGACCAAGAAGAGGAAGCGAGTGAAGACACAGCCGAAGATCAAATGGTGGAAGTTGAAGAAGGAAGACTGTTGTGTGGAGTTCAGGCAGGAGTTAAGACAGGCACTGGGTGGTAGTGAAGAGTTGCCAGATGGCTGGGCAACCACTGCAGAAATAGTGAGGGAGACAGCTAGGAAGGTACTTGGTGTGTCATCAGGACAGAGGAAGGAAGACAAGGAGACTTGGTGGTGGAATGAGGAAGTACAGCAAATTATACAGAGGAAGAGGTTGGCAAAGAAGAAGTGGGATAGTCCGAGAGATGAAGAAAGTAGACAGGAGTACAAGGAGATGCAGCGTAAAGCAAAGAGAGAGGTGGCAAAGGCAAAGGAAAAGGCGTATGGTGAGTTGTATGACAGATTAGACACTAAGGAAGGAGAAGAGGACTTGTACCGATTGGCTAGACAGAGGGACCAAGCTGCAAAGGATGTGCAGCAAGTTAGGGCGATCAAGGATAGAGATGGAAATGTGCTGACAAGCGAGGAGAGTGTGCTGAGAAGGTGGAAGGGGTACTTTGAGGGGCTGATGAATGAAGAAAATGAGAGAGAGAGCAGGTTGGATGATGTAGGGATAGTGAATCAGGAAGTTCGGGTGAGGGCAGCTATGAAGAGGATGAAGAGTGGAAAGGCAGTTGGACCTGATGACATATCTTTGGAGGCATGGAGATGTTTAGGAGAGATGGCAGTGGGGTTTGTAACTAGATTGTTTAACACAATCTTGGAAAGTGAGAGGAGGCCTGAGGAGTGGAGAAGAAGCATACTGGTACCGATTTTCAAGAACAAGGGTGATGTGCAGAACTGTAGCAACTACAGAGGTATAAAGTTGATCAGCCACAGCATGAAGATATGGGAAAGAGTAATAGAAGCTAGGTTAAGAGGAGGAGAGGTGATGATCAGCAGCAGCAGTATGGTTTCATGCCATGAAAGAGCACCACAGATGTGATGTTTGCTATGAGAATGTTGATTGAGAAGTATAGAGAAGGCCAGAAGGAGTTGCATTGTGTCTTTGTAGATTTAGAGAAAGCATACGACAGGGTGCCGAGAGAGGAGGTGTGGTACTGTATGAGGAAGTCAGGAGTTGCAGAGAAGTATGTAGGGGTGGTGCAGGATATGTATGAGGGAGGTGTGACAGTGGTGAGGTGTGCGGTTGGAATGACAGATGGGTTCAAGGTGGAGGTGGGATTACATCAAGGATCGGCTCTGAGCCCTTTCTTGTTTGCAATGGTGATGGACAGGTTGACAGACGACATCAGGCAGGAGTCTCCATGGACGATGATGTTCGCAGATGACATTGTGATCTGTAGCGAGAGTAGGGTGAAGGTGGAGGAGAGCCTGGAGAGGTGGAGGTATGCAATGGAGAGAAGAGGAATGAAAGTCAGTAGGAGCAAGACGGAATACCTATGCGTGAATGAGAGGGAGGACAGTGGAATGGTGAGGATGCAAGGAGTGGAGGTGATGAAGGTGGATGAGTTTAAATACTTGAGGTCAACTGTCCAAAGTAACGGGGAGTGCAGAAGAGAGGTGAAGAAGAGAGTGCAGGCAGGGTGGAGTGGGTGGAGAAGAGTTTCAGAAGTGATTTGCGACAGAAGGGTACCAGCAAGAGTTAAAGGGAAGGTTTACAGGATGGTTGTGAGACCAGCTATGTTATATGGTTTGGAGACAGTGGCACTGATGAAAAGACAGGAGGTGGAGCTGGAGGTGGCAGAGATGAAGATGCTAAAATTTTCACTGGGAGTAACGAAGAAGGACAGGATTAGGAACGAGTATATTAGATGGACAGTTCAGGTTGGGCGGTTTGGAGACAAAGGAAGAGAGACAAGATTGAGATGGCTTGGACATGTGTGGAGGAGAGATGCTGGGTATACTGGGTGAAGGATGCTGAATATGGAGCTGCCAGGAAAGAGGAAAAGAGGAAGGCCAAAGAGGAGGTTTATGGATGTGGTGAAGGAGGACATGCAGGTGGCTGGTGTGACAGAGGAAGATGCAGAAGACAGGAAGAGATGGAAATGGATGATCCACTGTGGCGACCCCTAACAGGAGCAGCCGAAAGTAGTAGTAGTAGTAGTAGTAGTAGCTTGAGATGAAATGTACGGTTTAAGGAGCTATGAAATGAAATATAGGATAATAAAATCTTGATGCATGCTCAGTAATCCAGGTAAGGACACCACAGAAAGGTGAATGAGTTCATCTGGACTCAGTCTTTATTACATTTCATCACTAAGGTCACGTAGATGAGTGATGAAACGTTCCTGTCAATAAACGTGTCCAGATGAGCTGACTCATCTGGATGTGATAAACTGGATGTGATTCAGAGGAATTACTGAGCCAGACAACAGCACAGTTCAAGACCTACAGTGCAGCTGACATACCGTCACTCTGCTGATTTACATTTAGTTATCCTCATATCACTGTTAGAAAACCAAGAGTGCAGATGAAGTGACGCTTGCTGGCGTTTCAGGCTGAGAGTTAATCAGTCAACCGTCTTCAATGTTTCATTTCAGGAAGCAGTGTTTCATGTGGTTTTCTCTGTACCGTCTGTGGTGTGTGGTAATCCTGTCTGTATAGCTGCTTCATCCAACACTACACCCCCCTCATCCCTCTCTCTGTCGTTCTCACTCCCTCATTTTCATCAGGTTGCCATGGTGATGATATAAGGAAAGAGCTTTTCTAGGTTACTTGGTGTTTTGTTTTTTTGCACTGTAATCTTTTTCTCATGTGTCTCATTTCTCTCTCTCTGTCTCCATCTTCTCCTGACTTCTATTTCACAGGCCCTACTTTGAGATGAAGGCAAAGTATTATCTGCAGTTAGAGGTATGTAAAGAGCCAGCGTCTTCCTCTGGTTGACTTTTAAAAAGCCTGTCTGGGTGTTATGAGCCGTGTTGATGTTGTTCTCATATTCCGCTTTTACGGTTTGATCAGTGGTCATCTGCTTTGGAGCGTAGATGCCATCACCTGTGGTTCAAAGTGCCTACACCTAAAAGTAGTAAAGTGACCGGTTTTTGTACCGTGTGGTTACTGTATGTTTAAATATGAAACATTTTAGCAATGTAATTATGGGTCATATCACTGCAATGGAACAGTTTCCCACAGATTTTTAATCATGGTTGATGAACCCAAAACCCTATAGCATGGTCAAGAAGAATGACCCCGAGTTAAGAAAAAGATAATATCTAAATAACATCAGGAATGAAGTCTCAGCACAGCAGCCGACAGCAGCACAGCTGAGTGAAGTCCTTGTCCGGACCACTTAATGTTAGAAACTGAGGAACACATGCAACAACGCTTCAGTCAGAAATACAACTGGCTGTTGTACAACACTGGTAATGATTTGTATGTACACATCTCACCTGTGACTTGAAGTCTAGCTACATGAGATTTGACCCAATCAGTCGACACGTCTCTTCCTCTGAGTTGTTTGCTGCTGCCTCTGGTTGTGGCGGTCTGGCGGTGGCAGAGAAGAACGTTCCGACTCTCTACTACAGCACAGTGTACACGCACCGCCATGGTAGTCCTGCACAGGCACTCAGATGGTGTAGTGTGTCGTCTCTGGCTCACTGATGAAGTCCAGTGTTTTCAGATATGGCAGCAGATGAAATCAGATTCTTCACTACATGAAATTAGGTTTTCATTACAAGTTACTCAAGTCTTCTAAATGAAATAAACACCATATGGTCTGTGAAAAACTAGTATTATCAGGCAATACTTGTTTGAGAACTAGTATCACCATGGTAGTACTGACAGCAGCAGCCATGCCTTGAGCTATAAATCCTTCTTTTGACACAAAATGTCAAGGCAAAGCGGTTGATTTCTTCCATATGTTGGGTCTGTTGTTAATCAGGCCTGGGAAGTAGTTTTCTTACTGTGTTTTTGCCTTGCTTGGTGTTTTCATGTCTCTTTTCACATTGTTTTAAACATGTCCGCATGGATCCGTGACAGACATTCAGCAAACAAATCAAGCAAGCTGCTCCCAGGCCACACAGGTAGCATGTTTCTGTGTTGCGTCAACCAATGTGCCACTAGTCACGTTTCCATTAAACAAGATTTAGTCTTGACATTGTTCAACAACAACAACAACAACTTAGTTTTGTATAGTGCCTTTTAAGGAACCCAAGGACGCTTTTCACTAGATAAGAACAAAAAAGTTTAAAACAAAGATCAGAAGACTACACACCATAGGCCTTAGTAAAAAGGTAGGTTTTCAGTAGTCTTTTAAAATTGTCCAAAGAAGCGGTGTTGTGGATCTCTGCTGGAATAGAGTTCCAAAGGGTGGGGGCTGCCACACTAAAGGCTCTATCCCCAGAAGTCCGCAGGCTGGTGTGGGGGATGGAAGGCAAACCTGTGTCTGCGGACCTCAGATTCTGGGACGGAATATAGCGGTTGAGGAGGTCTGATAGGTACTGGGGGGTATGGGCATGGAGGGATTTATAGGTGAGGAGGAGGAGTTGATAAGAAATGTGGGATTTCACTGGCAGTCATTGAAAGTGGACAAGGTTGGGATGTGTTGCCAGGGCTTGGTGCAGGTGAGCACCCTGGCAGCTGAATTCTGCACATACTGAAGCCTGTCTAGGGCTTTGCTAGGTATCCCAGACAGGACTCCATTTCAGTAATCCAGACGGTTAGTCGTTAGTATTCAGTCCATTAAACTCTGTTAAACTGCTCATTCTGATGCATTTTTATTTTATTTTATTTGATATTTTCCCCTTTCTCTCCCCAATTGTACTTGGCCAATTACCCCGCTCTTCTGAGTCATCCTGGTCTCTGCTCCACCCCCTCTGCCAATCCGAGGAGGGCTGCAGACTACCATATGTCTCCTCCCATACATGTGGAGTCGCCAGCCGCTTCTTTTCTCCTGACAGTGAGGAGTTTAACCAGGGGGACGTAGCGTATGGGAGGATCACGCTATTCCCTCCAGTTCCCCCTCCCCCCGAACAAGGTGTCCTGACCGATCAGAGGAGGCACTAGTGCAGTGACCAGGACACATACCCATATCCGACTTCCCACCCACGGACACAGCCAATTTTGTCTGTAGGACGCCTGACCAAGCCAGAAGTAACACAGGGATTCGAACTGGCTATCCCCACGTTGGTAGGCAACGGAATGGACTGCCACGCTACCCGGACACCCTGCATTTTTATTTTTACATCCTCTTCTCTCTCTCTCTCTCTCTCTCTCTCTCTCTCTCCCTCCCTCCATTTTCCTTCCCTAGCACCTGAAGAAGAACGTGGACGAGCTTCAGGCCAAGCTGACCCAGGCTAAAGATGAGTATAAAACGGCCCTCAGGAACCTGGAGAGGATTTCTGATGAGATCCACGAGCGACGGCGCAGCTGTGCTATGGGCCCCCGGGAGCGTGGTGTGGGCGCTGAGGGCGACGGCGTCACCGGGGATGACCTCTCAAGCTTCAAGATGGAGTCAGACGGTATTTCCAGTAAGTATGGCTGGGAAGTCCAAAATACATCTTACAGAGAACTGATGTGTCCTACTTCCTTGGTAGAAACATCAGATAGCCTAGCTTGTTATTTAGCTGGAAATAGAATCAGTTTCTAATACAGAATTAAACAAATGGAAGCGGTTTCTGCCACTGTGTTAATGCAAGTTTGACTGAGATTAGTGGATTTATGTGGTATTTTGGTAGGAAAACCCAGCCGCTGGGGGATGCAAAAGCCAGTGCATTCTTAGTGCCAGTTCCAAGCCCGCATAAAAGGAGGGTTGCATTAGGAAGGGCATCCGGCATAAAACCTGTGCCAAATCAAATATGCGGATCATAAATCGGCTTTCCATACCTGATCGGTTGAGGCCCGGGTTACCAGCAACTGCCACCACTACTATTGGTCATGCTACTGTTGGGCAAAGGAGAAAAAGAGGGGGAAGGCAGTGGGAGAGGAGGAAGGGTAGAAGTGTAGAGGTGAGAACTTTGAATGTTGACACTATGACTGGTAAAGGGAATTTGCTGGTAGATATGATGGAGAGGAGGAAGGTAGATACATACTGTCTGTGCAAGGGCAGTAAGGCGGCCAGGGGCATGAAAAGTGGGTTCAAACTCTTCTGCCACGTTAGGGATGGCAGGAGAAATGGGGTAATCCTGAAGAAAGAATATGCCAAGAGTGTGTTGGAAGTGAAGAGTGTTGGATAGAGTGATGAGTATGAAGCTGTAACCAAATAGTTTTAGAGATCTTTAACTTCTGTACTTTAAACAGCCTCTCGTTACCCCCATCCACACACCCACATATGCAAACACACACACACACACACACACACACACACACGCTCTTCCTAATGCTGTCTCTGTCAGGCTCTGATGGGACTAAAGTGCTACCGAAGTGATGTTTTGGTTATTTTCAATCTCATTTTTCCTGGTCTTTCCTCTCCCTTCCCCCCTTTCTACCCCTCATCTCTCTGCGCCTCCCTCCATTCTTCTCTCCCCCCCCACCCCCCGCAGTGACTTCCTTGTGTTTGGAGGACGAGGCGTGTGGCGGTATTCTGATGTCAGAGGAGGACTCTTCGGAGACACGCTCCACCTGCAGCCTGGGCTCCTCCTACCCCAGCAGCCCCCAGGAGCTCCTCTCAGCATGCCCCTTCACCACCTCCTCTTCCTCCTCCTCCTGCATCTCCTCCTCTTCGTCACCATCACCCAGTCCCTGTCCTTCATCCTCCTCCTCCTCCTGTTCCCCGGCTCCGTCGTTGAGGCCCTGCAGCCTGGACCTGCCCAGCACCGTGTCGCTGTCTGACCTGGGACTCCTGTCCCCTGTGTTGGGGCCACGGAGCGACTGCAGCGGGGCATCCTCGCCAGAGTGTGACCTGGAGAGAGGTTTGTATGTGTGATGGTGTTTATGAATATTACATGTGTGCATGTATGTGTACTCTCTTTTTATATAAGAGCCCCGGGGTAGTCCAACCTTGGGGGTCGTCCCGGGTCGTCCTCTGTGTGGAGTTTCCATGTTCTCCCCGTGTCTGTGTGGGTTTCCTCCGGGGGCTCCGGTTTCCTCCCACAGTCCAAAGACATGTAGGTCAGGTGACTCACCGTACTAAATTGTCCCTAGGTGTGTGTGTGTGTGTGGGTGGGTGGGTGGGTGGGTGGGTGGGTGGGTGGGTGTGTGTGTGTGGGTGGGTGGGTGTGTGTGGGTGGGTGGGTGGGTGGGTGGGCCCTGTGCTGGTCTGGCGGCCTGCCCAGGGTGTCTCCCCGCCTGCCGCCCAGTGACTGCTGGGATAGGCTTCAACATCCCCGCGACCCTGAGAGCAGGATCAGCGGTTTGGAAGATGGGTGGATGGAGATATAGTATGAGCTGTATCTGGGTGCATGTGCTTGCTTGCGTGTACTGGTAAAACAGGAAATAAGAGATCGAATGAGGAAGTGAGACAGATGTTGCATGACATTTTGTTCCCGGTGAGCGGCGTGATGGCATGCAACACGTCTGACTCTCACCTGCACTGCATAAAGAGACCGTCGGTCCGAGTGACGGTGTGTTCAGAGGAGAGTACCCAGGCAGGCGGAGGACAACCCGGGGCGATGTGAGTTATGGGGGAGCCGGTGGGAGCTGGGCTCCCATGAGAGCAGTGACGTCAGACATCTGTGGGGGTCGTTTTTTTTATCACAAATAAGTAATGTGTTTTTTCAGCGTCCGCAAGAGAAAGAGGCTAAAAGAAACACATTTTCCAAAAGAACTAAACACACCGTAGTCTCTTGTGAATGACAGCATGGCTGCACTTCACCACCAAGCCAGCATGGGGCGCAGTCGAATATTGTACAAACGACAGCTGACGAGAGCATGCGAGCTGTGAAGAAGCCACTTCATGTACCAGCCAGCATTATTGTGGGTCTCATAAAACCAGTCGCACAAATGTATTACAAGTTACAACTTTATAATTTACCATCTCATTTAGCAGACCAGTAATGTTTAATATTTAAGCAATATCACACGAGAGGGAGTGATGTGAGACTGAATATCAGCACGGCTGTGATTCGGTCGTAGGTACGAGGCCGCAGCTTTTATACAACAGTTCTACAGTCGCCATTTATTAGTTAACAGTAACAAGCCACAGCACATGATGATTTGTTTGTTACTGTTAACTATTTATTTAGCTCCGCCAACAAATAGTTCCACAACTGCACTCTTGAACTTGGACCGTTGCCAGGCAACCTGAACCAAAACATTTTGCTGCACAGCTTGCTGTGTAGACCTTTCGTAACGTAACTCAAATGTTTTTTGTGGAAATATATCCATCTTTGCTGTGCAAGTTTGTTAAAATCTGATATTGATAACGACCATTAATGTCGCCTAATTAATGGTTATTAATAGAACACCTGTGTGGCGGAGTGAGACATATAATTAAAAGTCCCAGTGCTGTTATATTGAATATCAGCATTCATGGAATGCCTCTTGTCCAATCAAATGACTTGGTTGGAACTACCTGTTGTTTCATTTATAATTAAACTACTAAAATTGATGGAATAATCAAATCAGTCTTATTAAATCAGTCTCATGAAGCGGTGTTATTATTAGCCATTAATGTTGGGGTTCAGTACTTATAGCTGAAGCATTCAGGTTGATGGAGTCAGTGGTGCAGCAGCCGGAGTGCTTCAGTTGGCAGAGGAAGCTCCAGTGAGTAGTCACACAACCACTTGAATTCAGTTCAATTCAATTCAATTTTATTGTCATTAAAAACAGTGTGCCGGCACATGTTAAAAATGAAATGAGGGCTGTGGCTTCACCAAACAGTGCAAGACAGACACAGACAAACACAGCAAACACAATACAAGATATACACACATGAAGACCAAAAGCTAAAAATAAGTTAAAAGAGAGCTGGAGTACAAAATATTTAAAATATCTACAGACATTCAGTGGGTAGCCAGGTTCAGGTGGGCAACAGCTTGTGGAAAGAAGCTGTTTATGAGCCTGGTAGTGCGGGCTCTGAGGCTCCTGTAGTGCCTCCCAGAGCACAGGAGGGAGAACAGTCCATGGTTGGGGTGGGTGGGGTCTCTGCTGATGCTCAGACCCCTTCGAAGGCAGCGTTTGTGATAAATGTCTTTTATGGCTGGGGGCTGGGTACTGGTGATATGCTGGGCCGCCTTGACGACCCGCTGCACAGCTCTCTGGTCTACTGAGGTGCAGTTGCCGTACCACACTGAGATGCAGATGGTCAGGATGCTCTCTGTGGTGCAGTGGTAGAAGTTGGTGAGAATTTTGGGGGGTAGACGGGCGCTACTCAGCCTCCTCAGGAAATGCAGGCGTTGTTGGGCCTTTTTCACAAGGGCCTGGGTGTTTAATGTCCACGAAAGGTCCTCTTCACTTCAATGAAAACTTCACTTCCTTCAATGAAAACAGTTAGAACATCCATCCATCATCCAAACCGCTTATCCTGCGCTCAGGGTCACGGGGATGCTGGAGCCTATCCAAGCAGTCATTGGGTGGCAGGCGGGGAGACACCCTGGACAGGCTGGCAGGCGGGGAGACAGTTACAATCAATGATTGAGCAGCAATTGTGATGATCTAGGCCAGCGGTTGCTAACCATGTGCCATGGAGACCATGTGTATGCAGGTTTTCATCCCAGCCTGATGGACTCCATACCAGGTGATTTCACTGATTAGCAACCCTTCAACCAAAGAGGAAGAATGTATCAGTGAAATCAACTGGTGTGGAGTCCATCGGGCTGGAATGAAAACCTGCATACACATGGTCTCCATAGCACATGGTTAGCCACTGCTGGTCTAGGCACAAAAGGTGATATAGGTAGCAAGACTATGCAAATATTGTGTGTGTGTGTGTGCACGCGCGCATGCGTGCATGCTGCCATGCACTATTGAGAGGATGTGTGTGTGTGTGCGCATGCACTGTGTGTGCGTGCACTGTGTGTGCGTGCTGATGTACGCTGGAAGAGGGTGTTATTGAGAGAGGATGGGTGAGATGTTGCAGATGAGGTGGCAGAGTAGGAGTGTGATGAGGTCAAGACACAGAAAGGTGTTAGTGAGAGAGGATGGGTGAGCACATACAGCTGAGTATCATCCACATAGCAATGGAAATTTATTCCATGACTGCATATAATTTGGCCAAAAGGTGAAGTATAAAGAGAGAAAAGTAGAGGGCCAAGAACCGAGCCCTGAGGCACACCATATTTAACATTGGATAATGTCAATGCAATATTATTATAGCTGACACTGTTCTTCCAGCTAAGTAGGAGCTAAGCCAGGCACACCAACATTACAATTTAATCTATCTAATAGTATACAGTGATCAATGGTGTCAAAGGCTGCACTAAGGTCCAGTAGTAGAAGCACAGACGTGGAATCAGCATCCATAGCAAGTAGAAGATTGTTCACCACCCTGGTCAGAGCAGTTTCAGTGGAGTGACAGGCCCTGAAAGCTGGTTGAAAAGGTTCATATAGATAGTTTGCTTCGATATGGGTCGAAAGTTGTTGATACACAATTCTCTCTAGTACTTTAGAAAAGAGTGAAAGATTAGAGACTGGTCAGTAATTATTAAGAGACCCTGGATCAAGTTGCAGTTTCTTAAGTAGAGGTTTGACCACAGCTGTCTTATAACTGCTGGGAACAGTGCCAGTAGTGATAAATTAACAATGTCTAGCATTGTTGGTCACAGGAAAGGCCAGAGGTCTTTAAAACGTTTTTCTGGTAAGGGGTCAAGTAGGCAAGCAGTTGGTTTAGAAGCTGACATGAGCTTAGTCAAAGTATCAAGATAGTCTCAAAAGCTGTAAT
This sequence comes from Lampris incognitus, assembly GCF_029633865.1. NCBI lineage: Eukaryota > Metazoa > Chordata > Actinopteri > Lampriformes > Lampridae > Lampris > Lampris incognitus. The sequence goes on from NC_079219.1 coordinate 60,913,014, forward strand.
AACTTGGACTGTCACTGACTCGTATAGATATGAATTTGGTAAGACGGGATCTGCAGGATAGCTGGAGTTGAAGAACTAATTTTACTCAAATAAAAGGAAGTATGTTCCTAGTACATTGACATGGGTGTGTGATTGCTGTTAATGGATAATGTAACGCTTGTTTATTTTAGAAATAAGTAACCATACAATGATATTTCCTCCTGTTTTTGTGGGTCAGGGGACCGTGCAGAGGGTGCAGAAGCTCATTTGGACAACGCTCCCAATAACAACAACGGCTCCGCTACTGCCAACAGGAAGTCGCTCAGCCTGGAAGGACGATTCAGCTTCCTCAACCTGCGACGCCCACGCGCTGATAGCGCTAAAATCACAGACAGTGACTCCCAGAAGCCCAACCTCAACCAAACCCCCATCTTTGTCAATGGAGTTTAAGGAAGAAAATGAGGTTTGAGGGAGGACTTCTTAAAATAGCTTTCCTTCCTCTTACAATGCAAAATGTCTGAAAATAAACAAAAGCTATTTTAGGCTGTTTGCTAGCTTCTTCATGCACATTCCATTAGCTAACTCCGTGGAGCGCATGAGCGCTGTGGACACTGTAGATATGAGCCGTGGTTAAAAAGCCACCATGGAGCCTTTGTATTGAGGATTAATGGTGTTATGAAGGACATTTCACCTTTGAACGTTCTCATCTGAGAGACACACAAACAAGTTGAAGAGTTTATCGGTTAAATTTATGAAAGAGAAATGTGATTTAAAAAAAGAAGAATCGTGAATGATTTGTTTTCTTGGTGTGATGGTTTAAGATCTCAAAGGAAAACTGCACTTAAAGTCAAGGACGGTTCTGTCAGAGACAGAAAGCAAAGTGTAGCCTCTATGTTACCTGCAGACTGGACGTATTACTGCAGCTGTTGCTCTTTTATTGTAGATTACCGTAATAAAAACTGTAACCCAAAACTGAACGTACTGCTGTCAAGCACCATTCAGCATGCTACAACCCATGCACATGCTCTATGTTGTATTACGAGTGAGAGGATTTCCAGCGCTGGATGTGGACAAATGTGGTGATCTCTGTTTTAACCCTAACCGTCTGCTACAAGCTGGTCTACATACGTGACCTATGAACTTTCTGAACTAATGTATTTAAAGTTGGCTGGCACGGTGAGAGTCCTGGTACTTCACCAGTTCTGTGTGACATTCCACTGAAACTTCTCAAAACTTAAACCCACATTTTCACCTTTCAGCTTAAATGTGACAGAATAGCGAAAACGGCTTTGCTGCGTGAACACCCGCAGGAGGAGAAGTCACAGGACTGCTGAACATTGTGTGGAGGTGCGAAGAAGAGCCACAGCTCCTCCATGAAGACGAAGAGTTGGTGTTCATGTGTACAGGTGCAGCTGGTTCGCCTCCTCTTTGGCCCCGTTGCTCATCCTCCAGTTTCCTTCTGTGAGACTTCAAGGGGTGGCCACCCAGATACAGAGACGACACACACGCCCTCCCATCATCCCTCTGTCTGTGTTCATGACCTCACGTTCCATTTGAGAAGAGCGACTACAAGGATGGAGCTCTTCCACCGCAGACGCTCACTGGAAACCTGTTCAGCCAGGGAACAGTTGGCATGGACGTCCAGGGGACCTCATGTTTTAAAGACCTACCAAGGATCCAGGCATGAGTTCGGGTTGAGAGGTGGCTCGTGGCAGGAGGTGGTGGGTGGACTGGTGTGTGGAAAATGAGAGAAAGGCAAACGAGCGGTTGTTGAAAACGGCCTTCAAAACACTACAAGAAGCGTCGTGTGAAGACATGAGCGGCTTTGTTTCAGGTGTTTGTTTCCGCTTCGCCTACGTCCTAATATTATACCAGCTATACACCTGGGGGCGTTATGGCATTCCTCCGCAAGGCACTTGGCAGGAAATGGTCGTTTAATTACACCAATAACAACTTAACAGCAGTGTTAGCATGCCACACTGAAACCAGTTCTGGGTACAGGTCTGGTTTCAGTGAAACACGCTAACGAGGTTTCAGTCTGTTGTGAACCTGCTGTGTGACAGAAGCCAGACTAGGACCAGACCCGTCGGGATAACGAGGATTCAGTCTGCTGTAAACCTGCTGTGTGACAGAAGCCAGACTAGGACCAGACCTGTCGGGATAACGAGGTTTCAGTCTGCTGTAAACCTGCTGTGTGACAGAAGCCAGACCAGGACCAGACCTGTCGGGATAACGAGGTTTCAGTCTGCTGTAAACCTGCTGTGTGACAGAAGCCAGACCAGGACCAGACCTGTCGGGATAACGAGGTTTCAGTCTGCTGTAAACCTGCTGTGTGACAGAAGCCAGACCAGGACCAGACCTGTCGGGATAACGAGGTTTCAGTCTGCTGTAAACCTGCTGTGTGACAGAAGCCAGACTAGGAACAGACCTGTCGGGATAAAGAGGTTTCAGTCTGCTGTAAACCTGCTGTGTGACAGAAGCCAGACCAGGACCAGACCTGTCGGGATAACGAGGTTTCAGTCTGCTGTAAACCTGCTGTGTGACAGAAGCCAGACCAGGACCAGATCTGTCGAGATAATGAGGTTTCAGTCTGCTGTAAACCTGCTGTGTGACAGAAGCCAGACCAGGACCAGACCTGTCGAGATAACGAGGTTTCAGTCTGCTGTAAACCTGCTGTGTGACAGAAGCCAGACCAGGACCAGACCTGTCGGGATAACGAGGTTTCAGTCTGCTGTAAACCTGCTGTGTGACAGAAGCCAGACCAGGACCAGATCTGTCGAGATAATGAGGTTTCAGTCTGCTGTAAACCTGCTGTGTGACAGAAGCCAGACCAGGACCAGACCTGTCGAGATAACGAGGTTTCAGTCTGCTGTAAACCTGCTGTGTGACAGAAGCCAGACCAGGACCAGACCTGTCGGGATAACGAGGTTTCAGTCTGCTGTAAACCTGCTGTGTGACAGAAGCCAGACCAGGACCAGACCTGTCGGGATAACGAGGTTTCAGTCTGCTGTAAACCTGCTGTGTGACAGAAGCCAGACCAGGACCAGACCTGTCGGGATAACGAGGTTTCAGTCTGCTGTAAACCTGCTGTGTGACAGAAGCCAGACCAGGACCAGACCTGTCGGGATAAGAGCATCCTCCCTGCTGGTCAACTTTGTGAAAGCGGACGGCATCAGAAGTGTTTGTTGCTCCCCTGTGGTGTGTGTGTGTGTGTGTGTGTGTGTGTGTGTGTGTGTGTGTGTGTGTGTGTGTGTGTGTGTGTGTGTGTGTGTGTGTGTTATGTACAGTGTTGTTGTGTGGCTTTGTGGTGTGGGTCTCAGACACCTCCACCATCTCCTCTCAGCTGTATTTTTGCTTTGGGTGGTGTTATGGAAGTCCTCTCCGTTGTCTCCTCACATCTGATGTGTCTGTTGTTTTTCAGATAAAATCTAAATAAACTTCGATAAAGAAACGGCTTGAACGGCCTTTTTGTTTATCCTGCTATCAATCAACCAACCAATCAATCAATCAACCAACCAATCAACCAACCAATCAATCAATTTGCATTTTTTTAGCGCTTTTCTGAAGCGCTTTGCAATAGATTGATTCACACACACACGAGTGAAGAAGGGGTGTGTGTGGGGTGGGGTGGGGTGGGGTGGGGTGGGGTGGGGTGGGGGGGCACTACAGCATTACCAGGGGCAGGGTGGCTCAGGAAGTAGAACGGGCCATCTAGTAATCAGAAGGTTCCTGGTTTGATCCCCAGCTCCTACAGAGAGCATGTCAGAGTGTCCTTGAGCAAGACACTGAACCTCCAACTGCTCCTGATGAGCAGGTTGGTGCCTTGCATGGCAGCCTCCTCCATCAGTGTGTGAATGGGTGGATGTGGGAAAGGCATACATTATAAAGTGCTTTGATTGGTCGGTAGACCAGAAAAATGGTATATACATGCAGTCCAGAATACACTCACTGGCCACTCTGTTAAGGACACTTCCATGCCACCTGACTGCTGTGGTCCAGGTCCCGGAGACGAGAGTCAGGACATCTGGACACGGTTTAGAGGTGGGTGGTCCCCACCCTTATAAACAATACAGTGGCTGCAGGTGTCCCCACCCTTATAAACAATACAGTGGCTGCAGGTGTCCCCACCCTTATAAACAATACAGTGGCTGCAGGTGGCCCCACCCTTATAAACAATACAGTGGCTGCAGGTACCCCACCCTTATAAACAATACAGTGACTGCAGGTGTCCCCACCCTTATAAACAATACAGTGACTGCAGGTACCCCCACCCTTATAAACAATACAGTGACTGCAGGTATCCCCACCCTTATAAACAATACAGTGACTGCAGGTGTCCCCACCCTTATAAACAATACAGTGACTGCAGGTGTCCCCACCCTTATAAACAACACAGTGGCTGCAGGTACCCCCACCCTTATAAACAACACAGTGGCTGCAGGTGTCCCCACCCTTATAAACAATACAGTGACTGCAGGTGTCCCACCCTTATAAACAATACAGTGACTGCAGGTACCCCCACCCTTATAAACAATACAGTGACTGCAGGTGTCCCCACCCTTATAAACAATACAGTGACTGCAGGTGTCCCCACCCTTATAAACAATACAGTGACTGCAGGTGTCCCCACCCTTATAAACAATACAGTGACTGCAGGTGTCCCCACCCTTATAAACAATACAGTAATTGCAGGTGTCCCCACCCTTATTAACAACACAGTGACTGCAGGTGTCCCCACCCTTATAAACAATACAGTGACTGCAGGTACCCCCACCCTTATAAACAATACAGTGACTGCAGGTGTCCCCACCCTTATAAACAATACAGTGACTGCAGGTGTCCCCACCCTTATAAACAATACAGTGACTGCAGGTGTCCCCACCCTTATAAACAACACAGTGACTGCAGGTGTCCCACCCTTATAAACAATACAGTGACTGCAGGTGTCCCCACCCTTATAAACAATACAGTGACTGCAGGTGTCCTCACCCTTATAAACAATACAGTGACTGCAGGTGTCCCCACCCTTATAAACCATACAGTGACTGCAGGTACCCCCACCCTTATAAACGATACAGTGACTGCAGGTACCCCCACCCTTATAAACAATACAGTGACTGCAGGTGTCCCACCCTTATAAACAATACAGTGACTGCAGGTGTCCCCACCCTTATAAACGATACAGTGACTGCAGGTACCCCCACCCTTATTAACAATATCGCATCCACAGAATCAGCCATAAGGAAAAACAATCTAATGGAAGCCGAGGTGGAACAGCTTAGGTTAAAGGTATCAGCAGCTCTGTCCAATACGAAACTCCCTCCTTCCAACCTAACCATGGAGGAAAGGAAAGCCGTGACAGTCCTGAGCATGGATGAAAACATCACTATCCTTCCAGCAGATAAGGGGAGATGCACGGTTATCCTCAACACAACAGACTACCACGCCAAGATGACGTCATTACTCAGCGACACCGACACCTATGAATCTCTGAGACGCGATCCTACTAGTGGTTACAAGAGGAGAATAATAGAGTACCTACAGAAACTACAGAAAGGAGGAACCATTGATCGGATACAATACCACCGTCTCTACCCACAAGATAACATTCCATGCGTATGTCATTGATATACAAAATGAATAATTTAGGGGCCTAATACTGACCCCTGGGGGACACCACAAGTAATATCCATGCATCTTGATATGTAGTCACCTATCTGTACAAATTGTTGTCTGTTCCCCATATAACTTCTCAGCCAGTTTAGCCCCAGCCCTCTGATACCGTACTTGTGTAGCGGTTATGGGGATACATAATTCCCGTAACTGAGCTGGTAGGAACGTCTGTGAATGAGAACATTCACAGACAGGTTCTTATTCTTGTTAACAGTATCGATGATTTCCTTTCCTTCAACAGCTTTCAGAAAGATTGAGTTTTGAACTCTGTCTCCATGATCCTCAACGGCCCCCACATCATTACGCTGTGAGTCATCAATTTCTGCTGCTAACTTTGGTCCCACATTTACAAAGAAGTTGTTAAACCCAGTTACCACATATCATTCATAATGTTTATGGTTGGTTGTCCATGAAATGCTGAGGGTAATTTGTGCTTGTTGATCCATTCCTAATAATGCTATTTAATACTTTCCATGCCCCCTTGATGTTAAGTTTGTTATCCTCTAATTTCTTGTTATAATGTTCCTTCATGCACAACCTCAGAATATTATTTAACTTAATTTCATATCTTTTGTATATATTGTCTGCCTCCACTGTTCTACATTTCCAGAACTGTCTATGAAGAGCCTTCTTTTCTTTTTTTTACAGGCATTTTGCAGTCCTTTTTTAATCCATGGTTTGTTCTCATTGTTTTGCTTCCTGTTGTATTGTTTTATGTGGCAGTTTTTGTCATATAGTGTTAAAATATACTGAGGAATGTGTCATAGACTCTGTCAATGTCCTTTTCCTCATGTACTATGCTCCAGTCTTGCATTGATAAATCATATTTAACTGCATCTAAGGCTTCCTCTGTTCTAACTCTTCTATGTTGGATCGTATTGTCTCCTTTAGCCTTCATATAATCACATCCATAGATCACAAAAACTGGCAGATGGTCACTTATGTCATTTGTCAGCAACCCACTCACGATATTGTTGTCCATATTATTTGAGAATATGTTGTCTGTTAGAGTGGCACAGTGTGAAGTTATTCTACTGGGTTTGGTGATGGTTGATAGGATATATAGCCAGAATCAGAAGGTTACGATGCAATGGTAATTTCTTTGATAACATTTTTCAATCAATTTGATAAACCGTACGTTCCATCTCGAGCTCTTTGCTGTCAAAATACAGGGCTCCTGTGTGTACCCCAAGTTAAAAAGATGTCAGCTGGTGGCAGCAGGGCCTTTTCCTATCGGGCTCCGTTCTTGTGGAATAACCTGCCTGCTGCCATCAGACCATCAGAGTCTGTTGAGTCTTTAAATCCGCAGGTAAAACTCATCATTTTGTCTAACCTACAATTAGTTGCCTTTAAGTTGAGTGCTTCACAACCTGTACTGCATGGTTTCTGTCTCAATGAATTTACCAACCACTGTTCTGCCCACCAGATTATAGAGTATAGACTATAGAGAGTATGGATTATAGAGCATAGATTATAGATTATATTAAAGAATACAGATTATATAGAATACAGATTATAGAGAGCATAGATTATAGATTATATTTTAGAATACAGATTATATAGATTATAGAGTACAGATTATATAGATTATAGAGTATAGATTATAGAGTACAGATTATAGAGAGTATAGATTATAGATTATATTCTAGAGTACAGATTATATAGATTATAGAGTACATATTATATAGATTATAGAGTTCAGATTATAGAGTACAGATTATAGAGAGTATAGATTATAGATTATATTTTAGAGTACAGATTATATAGATTATAGAGTACAGATTATATAGATTATAGAGTTCAGATTATAGAGTGTAGATTATAGAGTACAGATTATAGAGAGTATATATTATAGTAGTAGTAGTAGTAGTAGTATATTTGTTTATTTCGAACGTTAAACAAATTAAAATGTATAATAAAAGAGAACAAAAGAGGAAAACATCAAAACAAGCGAGCAATATCATCATCAAACATTTGTTTTAAATCTCGGCACTTGGAAAAGGAGGAGGCAGAAACTAAAAAAAAAACTTTCTAGTGCTACCCCCTTTTTCTATTTTAGTATTTCAACAGTGAACTGTGTGATTTAAATGAAAACTCAGTCATCTTCCACCAGTGACCATGACGTCTATCTAGTAAACCACACAAAGATCCTTCATTCAACACAACAAGAACAAAGCAAGTGCAAAGCAACACCAAAACAACTCAAGAACAACCCACACGAGATGTCCCGGCTCCATCCCATTTCTGCTCAACATAGCATTTAAAGAGTCTTTTAAATGTGATCATTGATTCACATGTTTTCATTTCATCACTGCAGTTGTTCCATATCCTGACACCTTTGGTTGGGACACAATGATACTTTGCATTTGTCCTTACTGGGTTTTGTTTAAACGTACATATTCCTCTCCGGTCATAATTACTCTCCCTCAGCTGGACCAGCCCCGGGATACTGCCCCTGGATACTGCTGGGCACTTCATGGTTTAACACTTTGTACATGAGCTGAGCGGTTTTAAAGTCCACCAGATCTTTGGATTTTAGTGTTTTTAGTTTGATAAAGAGTTGGGTTGTTGGTTCTCTGCAGCTGGCTCCATTTACTATCCTCATGGCGCTTTTCTGAATAATAAAGATTGAATCGGTGTTGGTTTTATATGTGTTCCCCCACACTTCCACACACAGAGTACAGATTATAGAGTATAGATTATAGATTATATAGAGCATAGATTATAGAGCATATATTGTACAGATTATAGAGTATAGATTATAGATTATATAGAGTATATATTATGAGTATAGATTATAGAGTATATATTATGAGTATAGATTATGAGTATAGATTATATAGAGTATAGATTATGAGTATAGATTATATAGAGTAGATTATAGAGTATAGATTATATAGAGTATATATTGTATAGAGTATATATTATGAGTATAGATTATATAGAGTATATATTATGAGTATAGATTATGAGTATAAATTATATAGATTATAGATATATTATGAGTATAGATTATGAGTATAGATTATATAGGGTACAGATTATATAGAGTATAGATGATTGACTTGCAAACGGTTCTGTTCTCTCACGTGTCTTTTGTCTCTCTCTGAATGATGTCTTCTCCTTTCTCTTCTTCTGTGTGTGAATGGTGAGATGTGAGTCTCCCTTGTGTGCACGTGCAGTCTGGCCTCCTCCCAGGTCTGCATAGTGATGGTGGTCACCACCTGGACACTGCTTGACATCCTCCTCATCACATTTTCTTTTTACATATCTTATAAAGCCATATACTTTTGTTATCCTGTTTCAATGTTATATCCTTCTCTCGCTCAGACGTGTGACTGATGGTTTTTTTTAACATGGTGATGGTGGTCACGTGTCTCAGGCCCTGGGCTGATCTGGAGGCGTCTGGACACTGCTTGGCATCATGTGCATCATATTCTTCATATAGTTTATACTACTACTACTACTACTACTACTACTACTACTACTCCTACTACTACTATTTTCGGCTGCTCCCGTTAGGGGGCGCCACAGCGGATCATCTCTCTCCGTCTCTTCCTGTCCTCTGCATCTTCCTCTGTCACACCAGCCACCTGCATGTCCTCCCTCACCCCATCCATAAACCTCCTCTTTGGCCTTCCTCTTCTCCTCTTCCCTGGCAGCTCCATATTCAGCATCCTTCTCCCAGTATACCCAGCACCTCTCCTCCACACATGTCCAAACCATCTCCATCTTGTCTCTCTTGCTTTGTCTCCAAACCGTCCAACCTGAGCTGTCCCTCTAATATACTCGTTCCTAATCCTGTCCTTCTCCATCACTCCCAATGAAAATCTTATCATCTTCATCTCTGCCACCTCCAGCTCCACCTCCTGTCTTTTCATCAGTGCCACTGTCTCCAAACCATACAACATAGCTGGTCTCACTACCATCTTGTAAACCTTCCCTTTAACTCTTGCTGATACGCTTCTGTAATGAATGAAAGATGTTATTATTTTGAAGGTCCTGTCACGTGTTTAACGTGACCTACTCACGGGTGCACGTGCAGTGCGTGTGACGTATACAGGAAGTGAGACGCGCATGTTATGAAGGTTGTAGTATGATGAACGGACGCTAGTAAAAGCTACACAGTTAAGAACCTAGGAAGTCGGCTCGTTCTTGAATTATTCTTATGTCAGTAAGACAAGGCGTCTACGGACATTACATGGTGTCAGACTAGTCTGTGTATCGGAACACGAGCGGTCATGCCGAAGTTTAACCGCCGAGTGAATTCAAGTTTGACTGAAGGGCCGCAGTGGAAACAGCGGTTTTGGCGCTTCAGGCTCGCGACACAGCTGGATAAAGACGACGGGGAGATTCAGGTGAGTTCGCTGATTTATGCAATGGGAGGCGAGGCTGAAAGGATATTCAGCTCGTTTGACTTCGCGGCGGAGGGTGATAAAGTGGACTATGATATCGTACTGAAAAAGTTCGACGACTACTTTATTCCCCGCCGTAACATCATACATGAGAGGGCGTGCTTCTATCAACGTAGCCAGCAGCCAGGAGAGACAGCGGAGATGTACATCCGGGCATTGTATGAGCTGTCTGAACACTGTGAGTTTGGGGACAAGAGGGATGAACATATCAGAGACCGTCTGGTAGTGGGCATAAAAGATAAGGTGCTCTCCCGTCAGTTCCAGCTCACAGCGGACCTTACTCTGGTGAAAGTCATTGAACAAGTGCGCCAGGCGGAGGCAATAACAAAGCAGCTCAGCCTCCAAGCTAACCAACCAGAGGCCCAGCTGGCTAACGTCAATGTTGTCCGATGGCGGGACGAACGCCAAAACAAAAAGGGCGGACAGCGTCATGGTGGCGGCAGTCCGGCAACCAACAAAGTAGATGAATGCGGGAGGTGCGGCAAGACGCAGCACACCGATGAGCGGAAGTGTCCTGCAATGAACAGTAAGTGCGACAAGTGTCATAAAAAGGGACATTGGGAGCGTGTATGTCACTCTAAAGCGGTGAGAGAAGTCACTGAAGAGGTTAAACAGCTGTACTTTCTGGGTGAAGTTGGCAAAGAGAGCAGTCAGGAAGATTGGACTGTTAGTTTAACAATAAGTGATGTACCAATAACCTTTAAAATTGACACGGGGGCTGACGCTACTGTTATCAACCAAGGGACATTTAAAAAGCTGAAGCCAAACATAAAACTGGGACCTCCTGACACATGCTTCATAAGCCCAGGTGGAAACATCAGCTGCATAGGACAGTTTCAAGCCACAACCAACTACAAGGAGAAACAATACTCCTTTCCAGTGTATGTGATCAAGGGGAGAGGCAGCTGTCTGCTGAGTCGTCCAGAGGCAGTGGAGATGGGTCTAGTGAAGCGGATGAATGAGGTCAGTGGAGTTTTCGGTTCAAGTGGACTGCTGAAAACAGACCCAGTGAAAATAGCTCTGGTGGAGGGTGCCCAGCCATACGCGGGTCATACAGCCAGACGGATACCGCTGCCACTTGTACCACTGGTTAAGAAAGAACTGCAGCGCATGGAAAATGAGGGCATTATTGAAAAAGTGACTCAGCCCACAGAATGGTGCGCCGCTATGGTGCCGGTGCTGAAACCGAACAAGAAAGAGGTTCGCTGCTGCGCTGACCTCAGGAGGCTGAATCGAGCGGTGAAACGTGAGAAATACGTGCTGCCCACTATGGAGGAAATAATGCCAAGGCTCGCAGGGTCAAAGTTCTTCACAACGTTGGATGCAGCAAGTGGGTTTTACCAGATCCCCTTGCATGAAGACAGCAGGGGGCTCACCACTTTCATCACCCCGTTTGGGAGGTATGCTTTCTGCCGCCTTCCATTTGGTATAACGAGTGCTCCAGAGATTTTCCAGAGAAAGATGGCGGAAACTCTGACCGGGCTAGAGGGCACAGAGGTGTACATGGATGACATCCTTATACATGGAGAGACTGAGGAAATCCATGACCGGCGCCTAGCAGAGGCGCTGGGGGTCATTGAAACAGCAGGTCTCAAACTGAACCAAGCGAAATGCAAGTTCAAACAGAAACAAGTCCGCTTCCTTGGTCACATCATTGACGAGGCAGGCATCAGACCTGACCCGGACAAAGTGGCCGGAATAGAGAACTTTCCTCAGCCCCAGAACGTGACGGAACTCAAGAGGTTCCTCGGGATGGTGAACTATTTGGCAAAATACGTCCCAGAGCTGTCCACTGTAGGTCAGCCGCTTTATGGACTGCTTAAAGCAACGACAGAGTGGCTGTGGGGACCTGCACAGAACACAGCATTCCAAGACCTTAAAGCAGCACTCGCCACCGCCCCGGTACTCACCTTTTATGACGTCACTAAGGCTACGGTGGTGTCAGCAGATGCCAGCAGCTACGGGCTGGGAGGCGTTCTGCTCCAGCAGCACGGGGAACACTGGAAGCCCGTGGCCTACTGCTCCCGACGGCTGAGTGACGCAGAGACAAGGTACGCACAGATCGAGAAAGAGTGCTTAGCCAGCGTCTGGGCATGTGAAAGGTTCGAGAAGTACTTGTTTGGGCTTGACAATTTCAGACTTGTCACCGATCATAAACCACTAGTGCCTCTCATGAACAGCAAAGACTTGGATAATGTGCCCATTAGGTGCCAGAGACTGTTAATGAGGCTGATGCGTTTCAATGCAGTGGCTGAATACGCACCAGGCAAAACTTTAGCTGTGGCTGATGCACTCTCCAGAGGCCCAGAGCAGCGCTACGGAGATGGTGCTTCTCATGATGATGTTGCAGCGCACATTGATGCCATCGTGTGCCAGGTGCCTGCCACACCTCAAAGGATGCAGGAGATAAAACAGAGCACGGATGGGGATCTGCAGCTCCAGACAGTGTTGGGCTTCATCAGACACGGCTGGCCTGAGTATGTCGATAAAGTGCCGGAGACAGTCAGAGACTTTTATCAGGTGAGAGGGGAGTTATCTGCGGTAGATGGTTTAGTCATCAGAGGCAGTCGTATCGTCATTCCCACAGAGATGAGGGAGGTGATCTTAGACAGAATACACGACGGGCACCAGGGGATAGTTAAGTGCAGAGAGAGAGCTAGCCAGTCAGTGTGGTGGCCCAAAATGACAGAGCACATTACAACAAAGATACAGCAATGTCAATTCTGCAGAGAACACAAGAACACACAGAGAAAAGAGCCTTTAATGTCAAGTGAGCTCCCATCCAGACCATGGCAGAAAGTTGGCATAGACCTGTGTGAGTACAAAAAGCAAAACTACTTGATAGTGTCTGACTATTATTCCAGGTTTTTGGAGATCCTAAATCTACCAACAACTACTAGCAGTCAGGTTGTAGCTAGGCTGAAGGCTACATTTGCACGTTTTGGTATCCCTGAAATTGTAGTTAGTGATAATGGGCCACAGCTAGTTTCAGAAGAGATGAGGAGGTTCAGTGAGGATTATGATTTCATCCATGTGACTTCAAGCCCACACTACCCCCAGAGTAATGGACAGGCAGAGAGGGCTGTTCAGATAGCCAAAAGCATATTAAGGCAGGAAGACCCTCTCCTCGCCCTGTTGACATACAGAGCTACACCCTCTTCTTCCACTGGAGCCAGTCCAGCGGAATTGCTCATGGGTAGGAGACTCAGAACTACCTTACCCACATTGCAGCATAACCTGAAACCGGCCTGGTCTAAAGAGGAACTGATCAAAACCGCTGACGCCACAGCCAAATCGAGGCAGGCTTTCTACTACAACCGCAGGAACGGCGTGCGGACACTGCGCCCACTGAACTCGGGTGACGCAGTACTCACCAAACCTGATGGACAGAAAACATGGACAATGCCAGCAGTAGTTCACAGTCAGAGCTCCACTCCCAGATCCTACATAGTGGAGACAGCTCAAGGTGAACATTACAGAAGGAACAGGCGCCACCTGTTGGCCACACCCAAAACACTCACCTTTGTCAGCAGGGATCCTGACCATGCCACTCCAGGGGAGATTGGAAACACGGACGAGTCCCGAGCAGCAGAAATGCCAACTTCCACACCACGTGTTACTCGCTCTGGCAGGGGGAGCAAGCCAGCAATCCGGCTGGATTTGTGAGGCGTATGGACTTGTGTATTGTGGGGGATTTGTTGTTTTTTTGTGAAAAGGGGGGTGATATACAGGTTAGAAAATCATCTTAGAGGGGGAGATGTAATGAATGAAAGACGTTATCATTTTGAAGGTCCTGTCACGTGGTTAACGTGACCTACTCACGGGTGCACGTGCAGTGCGGGTGACGTATACAGGAAGTTAGACGCTCATGTGATGAAGGTTGTATGACGAACGGACGCTAGTAAAAGCTACACAGTTAAGAACCTACGAAGTCGGCTCATTCTTGAATTATTCTTATGTCAGTAAGACAAGGCGTCTACGGACATTACACCCTTCTGTCACACATCACTCCTGACACTCTTCTCCACCCACTCCACCCTGCCTGCACTCTCTTC